>NC_053025.1:65087413-65212267 GCF_003073215.2 Triticum urartu | reverse complement strand
ATCCCCCCGAGGAGACAAGCTTAGATACGTCCTCCAGATTCACTTCGACTCCTCTAATAACGAAGCAGAATATGAAGCACTCCTATATGGGTTACGTATGGCCATTTCACTCGGCGTCCGTCGCCTTATGGTTTATGACGACTCAGATTTGGTGGTCAATCAAGTGATGAAAGAATGGGACGTTAGAAGCCCAGCCATGACTGGTTACTGCAATGCGGTGAGGAAGTTGGAAAAGAAGTTTGAGGGGTTAGAGCTCCATCACATACCCCGTCTGAAAAATCAAGTAGCCGATGACTTGGCAAAGATAGGTTCCAAGAGAGAAGCCATTCCCAGCAATGTGTTTTTGGAACATATTCACACACCGACAGTTCAGGAAGATCCTTTTACGGAAGAGCCCCCACAGCCTAAGAGCGCCACAGATCCGACTGAAGTCGAGGTCCCAGACGTGGTCGACCTAATCATGGAGGTTCTGGTCATTACTCCCGACTGGACAGTGTCGTACATTGTGTACATCCTTAGGAAGGAACTCCTAGAGGACGAAGAAGAGGCTCAGCAGATCGTCCATCGATCTAGGGCCTTTATTGTGATAAGAGGACAATTGTTCAGGGAAAGCGTGACTGGAGTCGGTCAGAGATGCATAATGCTAGAAGAAGGTCGAATGATCCCCAACGACATCCACTCGGGGACCTGTGGTCACCATGCATCCTCTTGGGCCATCGTGGCTAAAGCATACCGAGCCAGATTCTATTGGCCACGAGCAAATGAAATGGCAAAAGATATAGTCGACAGATGTGAAGGCTGCCAGTTTTACTCGGACATGTCTCACAAGCCAGCGTCAGCCCTAAAGACCATTCCCCTCGTCTGGCCCTTTGCTGTTTGGGGATTGGATATGGTTGGGCCACTGAGAACTAGTAGGAGCAGCTTCACTCATGTGCTCGTGGCAGTCGACAAGTTTACCAAATGGGTCAAAGCTAAACCTATCAAGAATCTTGAAGCCAGCACCGCTGTTAGTTTTATCAGAGAATTGACATTCAGATATGGAGTTCCACACAACATCATCACTGACAACAGGTCGAACTTTGATTCTGATGAGTTTAGAGCTTTCTGGGCTTCTCAAGGCACACGAGTCGACTATGCTTCAATCACTCACCCGCAGTCGAACGGACAGGCAGAAAGAGCGAATGGCCTAATTCTCAAAGGACTGAAACCCCGACTGATGCGTGATCTCAAACACGCAGCAGGCGCTTGGGTCGATGAACTTCCGTCAGTTCTTTGGGGGTTGAGGACAACTCCCAATCGGCCGACTGGACGAACTCCTTTCTTTTTGGTCTATGGAGCCGAAGTTGTTCTGCCAAGTGACCTGCTCCACAACGCACCCCGAGTCGAGCTCTTCTCCGAAGAGGAAGCAGAGCAGGCCCGGCAAGATTCAATCGACCTCTTAGAGGAGGAAAGAGAGATGGCCTTGATCCGGTCGACCATTTATCAGCAAGACTTGCGTCGATTCCATGCCAGAAACGTGAGGGGTCGAACTTTCAAGAGGGAGACCTGGTTCTTCGAGTGGATCAACAGAAACCACACAAGCTCGCCCCGGCTTGGGAAGGCCCCTTCATCATCACCAAAGTTCTCCACAATGGAGCATACCATCTTTACAGCGTTGAGCATCAGAAGGACGAGCCACGGGCTTGGAACGCGGAGCTGCTTCGACCCTTTTATACTTAAGCACTCATTCAAATAAAATGTAATAAGAAGTACCTTTGTAATTTGTTCGTCAAAGACAAGAGCTTTTCAGTCTTCTCGCACGATTGTTGTTGTTTTTATTTACCTCCGAAATCCCCCAGTGGGTGGGCTTAGCCGCGAATCCATTTCGCCTAAGTTCGAAAGAAAATCCTACCGAGTGATGAGCAAGCCTCTCACTCGGGAGGCTTAGCCGCGAATCCGTTTCGCCTAAGTTCAAAAGAAAATCCTACCGAGTGATGAGCAAGCCTCTCACTCGGGAGGCTTAGCCGCGAATCTGTTTTGCCTAAGCTCGAAAGAAAATCCTACCGGGTGGCGAGCAAACCTCCCACTCGGGGGCTTAGCTGCAGTCCAGCACTCGCCTGAGTTTGTAAAATCCTACCAAGTGGAGAGAAATCCTCCCACTCGGGGGCTTAGCTGCAGTCTAGTACTCGCCTAAGTTTGTAAAATCCTACCGAGTGGTGAGCAATCCTCCCACTCGGGGGCTTAGCTGCAGTCCAGTAGTCGCCCAAGTTTGTAAAATCCTACCGAGTGGAGAGCAATCCTCCCACTCAGGGGCTTAGTTGCAGTCCAGTACTCGCCTAAGTTTGTAAAATCCTACCGAGTGGAGAGCAATCCTCCCACTCGGGGGCTTAGCTGCAGTCCAGTACTTGCCTAAGTTTGTAAAATCCTACCGAGTGGTGAGCAATCCTCCCACTCGGGGGCTTAGTTGCAGTCCAGTACTCACCTAAGTTTGTAAAATCCTACCGAGTGGTGAGCAATCCTCTCACTCGGGGGCTTAGCTGCAGTCCAGTACTCACCTAAGTTTGTAAAATCCTACTGAGTGGTGAGCAATCCTCTCACTCGGGGGCTTAGCTGCAGTCCAGTACTCGCCTAAGTTTGTAAAATCCTACCGAGTGGAGAGCAATCCTCCCACTCGGGGGCTTAGCTGCAGTCCAGTACTCGCCTAAGTTTGTAAAATCCTACCGAGTGGTGAGCAATCCTCCCACTCGGGGGCTTAGCTGCAGTCCAGTACTGGCCTAAGTTTGTGAAATCCTACCAAGTGGTGAGAAATCCTCCCACTCGGGGGCTTAGCTGCAGTCCAGTACTCGCCTAAGTTTGTAAAATCCTACCGAGTGGCGAGCAATCCTCCCACTCGGGGGCTTAGCTGCAGTCCAGTACTCGCCTAAGTTTGTAAAATCCTATCGAGTGGCGAGCAATCCTCCCACTCGGGGGCTTAGCTGCAGTCCAGCACTCGCCTAAGTTTATAAAATCCTTGTCCGCAAGGACGACGAGGTGCAGGTCGACCGCGGCCCTCTTCTCTGAGCTACGCCACAAATACAACGTACGCTCCATCCTTGTCCGCAAGGACGACGAGGTGCAGGTCGACCGCGGCCCTCTTCTCCGAGCTACGCCACAAATACAACATATGTTCCATCCTGGTCCGCAAGGACGGCGAAGCGCAGGTCGACTGCAACCTTCTCCTCCGAGCTACGCCACATGTACAATGGAGCAAACCCCGAAAGCAATCGCAAGTATACTAAAAAGCAATTTGGATAAATCTTAAAGTTCCAAGCAGCAAACCAAAAGTATTCGAGCATCAAGCCCGAATGAGTTTAACGGTTACAGCAATCACTCGGCATCCGAGGCAAATTTAAGATGGATTCAAATCTCATAAGTTTGTTCACTCGGCAGGAGGAGGGCTAGCAGGTTCGACGAATTCGTCCAAGTCGATCCCATCCGTGATCCGAGTGGCAGCAGCGATGAAAGTCTCCATTAAGGACTGGAAGTCATGCCTTTTGGTGTTGGCGACCTTGATCGCCGCCAGCTTTTCTTCCCGAGCCTCCTTGCAATGGACTCGTACCAAGGACAGCGCCACATCAGCACCACACCGGGCGGAGGACTTCTTCCATTCTTGCACTCGATCAGGGATCTCGTCGAGTCGAGCCATCAGAGATTCGAGGTCATTTTGAAGCGTCGCACTTGGCCAGAGCAATGAGTCGACCCGTGAGACTGCCACCTTCAGATGCGCGAGGTAACTTGTGACACTGGCAACACGAGACTCCAGTCGGAGCACGTTCATGGCAGTTTCGTCGCAAACTGGAGAAGCGATAGGGTCCAGGCCCGTCTCGACCCTTCCAGTTTCCCGTCAAAGTCTTGACAGAATTCTGCAGTCAAAAAATTAGTGAGTTGACTGGACAGGATTCATTTTCAAGCATCAACACAGTCGGTTTAAAAGGAATACCTTCCAGCATAAGATAGAGCTTCTTGGCAAGAGTTCTCAGATAAGCTTTCGTGCCATTCCTCTTGTGGACCGCAGACTCCAGCTTTTCATTCAGGGCAATTTTATCCTTCTTCAGATGACTCACTTCTCGGTTAGACTCATTGAGACAGGACTTCAGCTTGTTCACCTCCCCTTCCAACGCTCCGACTGAAGCCAGCTTCTGGTCTGCAAGGGCAGTCTTATCCTGGGCTTCCTTCTGCGCAGTTGCAAGATCCGAGTCCTTTTTCTCCAAAGCCAACTTCATTTTCTCTGCAAAAGAAGCAATCGGATCAAACAAGAGATTGAAGAAATGTTTTAAAAGACGATTGACGTAAACAGTCGACAAGCAGTTACCTTCCATACCAGCAGCTTCATCTTGAGCTTACTTCAAATTCTGTTGGGCCAGCTCCAAGTCAAGGTTGAGTTGCCTCTGCTTCTCCTCAAGTTCAGCAAACTTGGAAATGAGAGTACAAGATTTCTGCAGGAGGCAAAAGACGTGTTAATCGACAAGATCAAAGGTTATTTACTTTCGAGTGAATAAAACTTAAAGAGTTCACTTAGACCCCAGCCGACTGCACGCAGTCGACTGTGGTCTCGGGGACTACACCCAGCGGGTGCACTTGGCGTGCTCCCGCTGATTCAGACCCAACTCGACTGGTCCGCCCGGGTCAAGTAAAAAAAACTATTCAGACCCCAGTCGACTGCCAGCAGTCGACCGCGGTCTCGGGGACTACACCCGGTGGGTGCACTTGACGTGCCCCCACTGGTTCAGATCTCATTCGACCGGTCCGCCCGGGTCAAGTGGAAGAAACGAAAGGAAAAAGAACTCAGACCCCAGTCAACCACCAGCAGTCGACTGCGGTCTCGGGGACTACACCCAGTGGGTGCACTTAGCGTGCCCCCACCGGTTCAGATCCTACTCGCCCAGACCGAGTGGAAGAGCGCAAATACCAAAGACAACAAAACACCCAGCGGGTGTACAGATTCGACGCAAACAATAGGAGTTGTATGGAAGAAAATATTTCGGGTAGCATATCCTGATAGAACAAGGTCAGTTGAAAGTTTACTTACCTGGACATTGGCCCGGAGAGCAGCGCTGGCGTTGTAAGCAGCCTGGCTATTCTCGTGCACCGTCTTCATCCGCTCCATCATCACGTTAGCCTGACGGATGGCTTCCGCGGCCGCATCCGACTGGTTTTCCGGAACAGGGTAGCTAGTGAAGAAGAGGGCAGGCGACCCAGGTGCGACAGCTTGGAGCTCCGGGGCGTGAGATTGGACGACTGAAGGAGACACCGGTACAGTCGACGGTGCAGGGTGCTCACTCGACAAGGGTACATCGAAGGTTATGGAGGCCCCACCCGCATCTTCAGATTGACGGACGGTTGGTGTTGTCGTTGGTCCCTGCTGAGACGCCTTACCAGCCACTACCTTTTTGTTCTTTCTGGGCCTAGGAGCCACATCTTCATCGTCGTCTGGGAGATCGATGACATTGGGTGGAGCTGCAGAGAAGTTCACTCGACCCCAAGTGAACCGCTAGAATTCAATCGACCGAGTAATCAAGAACAATATCATAAGAGTTTTTACCTGGGTTGGAGGTAACCGCGTCTTCCATTTCCTCGTCTCGGTACTGGTAGGAAGAGGTTCTTGATGTAGCAGCACTGCAAATGTCCGCACTCAGTCGGTTATGTTCTGTTGCTCGAATCGACAAAAATAACAGGTCAGATGATTACCCGGAGATGGTAGGGATGGTCACTTTGATTCTGGGCAAAGCCTTCGGTGGTTTGGAAGAGATGGCCTTCGATGCTTTTGGCGCAGGAGGCGGCACAACCTTGAGCTGCTTCGGAGCCTTCTCAATCGGTGCTGGGGAAGACGTCCGGGGGCGCTTCGAAGATTGCCCAGTCGGAGCGGTCGCCAGGAATGGGGTGTTCGCCAGATCGTGAGCATGCTTGGATCTCCTCTCTCTGCGAGGAGGTGAGTCGACCTCTTCTTCATCACTCGAGTCGTCGCTCTCCTCGTCCTCCTCTGCATCCGAGTGCCACTCGCCACTCTTGCCCCCGCTCACTCCTTCCTCGACGTCTTGCTCCTGCACTCCATTGGGCATCGAGTACATATCAATGAGAGCCTGAAAGGACAACAAGCAAAAGAAATACAGTCGACCATCAACAAGGTGTCACACAGTGAATCGAGAAGATACTTGGCAAAGCAGAATCATACATGTTCCGGCTGGCGCGAGTGGTCGAATGGAATCACCCTCCTAGACCCCCGGGGATTGTCTTTGTTGCCGGTGATTCCCTCAGCCACTTCTCCACCGTGTCTTCGCTGATGTCCTCCGGGTGGATCCGAGTGGAGTTCTCGAGTCCCGAGTACATCCACATTGGATGGTCACGGGCCTGAAGCGGTTGGATGCGTCGACTGAGAAAGACCTCCAGTAGGTCCATCCCAGTCACCCCGTCACGGACAAGTTGGACGACCCGCTCGACCAACGCCTTGACTTGCGCCTTCTCTTCTGGGATCACCCTCAAGGAGGAGGGCTTCTCCACTCGAGCCAAGGAAAAGGGGGGAAGTCCAGTCGACTCGCCCAGGGTCGGCTGGTCCTTACAGTAAAACCAAGTCAACTGCCAGCCCCGGACCGAGTCGGGAAGGATCATCGCTGGGAAGGTACTCTTGTTCCTCATCTGGATCCCAAGGCCCCCGCACATCTGGATCACGTGCGTCCTCTCATCACTCGGATTGGCCTTCTTGACCGACTGGGAGCGACAGGTGAATATGTGTTTGAAGAGACCCCAGTGCGGTCGACAACCCAAGAAATTGTCGCACATTGACACAAAGGCAGCCAGATAAACTATGGTGTTTGGAGTGAAGTGGTGGAGTTGAGCCCCGAAGAAGTTCAAAAAGCCACGAAAGAAAGGATGGGGAGGCAAAGAAAACCCACGGTCGACGTGAGTGGCAAGGAGAACGCACTCACCCTCCCGCGGCTGCGGCTCGGTCTCGTTCCCCGGGAGCCGTTCCGATTCGTGGGGGATCAGTCCCCCCTCCACCAGGTCATCGAGGTCGTCCTGGCTGATCGTCGAGCGGATCCAGTTGCCCTGGATCCAGCCCAGCGGCAGGCCGGATCTTGATGAGGATCCGCCCGGGCTGGTCCTCTTGCCCTTCGCCTTCGCGGTCGCCTTCTTCGCGCGCTCCAACGCCACTGTTTTCTCTTTTCCCATGGCGGCGGATCGAGTTCGAGCGAGGTTGCGATGCCTAGAACAGAAGCGGGCGCGGCGGAGAAGTCTGAGGAAGAAGAAAGAGAATGAGGGCGCACTGTTCAAAGGCCCGGTCCGGTGTCTTTTATAAGGTCATTCCCGAGCGATTGACTTGTAGGCCCAGACGATCTAAACAAATCCCGCAACAGTCGCGCGCGCGATACGTGGCGAAAAAGGTGGCACGAGGATCGAGGCGACCTGCCTAATTTGTCCCGATTACCACGGCCTCGCCCGTCCGGCGCACTTCCCAAAATTCGAATCCCGCGAAATCCGCGGAGAGCAGAGCAACTCGTCAGACGGAAAACATCCTCCACATCGTCATTCGGTACTCTACCGTGAAAGTTCACTCGACAAAAACTAATAATGGACCAAGGCGACTGAAAAAGTTGATGTTATCCCCTCAGTTCATCGACCCAGAGCAAGATATACCCATAGCACGAAGAATGGGTCAGAAGTGTTCTCAACTCCTTCCTCACTCAAACCCTGATCCATTCAGGGGCTAATGATGAAGCTATGTACCTAGGGTAGGGTCATGGATCTGATCAAGATACCCTCCCCAAGGACATCCCTTAAAGAACCAGAAGCAGTCAAAGAAGAATCATCGTCCACTCGACCATAAAGCCATGTTCCACTCGACAGTTTTGAAGACACTCGACCATACGAACAACCACTCGACTTCCAGAAGACTAAGAGCCACTCACTCTGCAACGGTCGAGATTTAAGTCATAGCTTTAATGGTCATTTATGTACTTTTATTGCAGGCATTACTAGTAACGTCTCTACCTTTATGTACCTTAAACCCTTTGTAACTGAGGGCGGGAGGGGTCTGGCGAACTCTATATAAGCCACCCCCCTCCTCAGGGACAAGGGTTCGCACCCCCTGTAACTCACACGCGTATAATCCAGTCGACCGCCTCCGGGCTCCGAGACGTAGGGCTGTTACTTCCTCCGAGAAGGGCCTGAACTCGTAAAACTCGTGTGTACAACTCCTCCATAGCTAGGATCTTGCCTCTACATTCCTACCCCCCATTCTACTGTCAGACCTAGAACCACGACACCGCGCAACTTTCGTCGGTACCATAAACCCACCATATACCTTCCTCAAAACAGCCACCATACCTACCTATCATGGCATTTCCATAGCCATTCCGAGATATATTGCCATGCAACCTTCCACCGTTCCGTTTATTATGACATGCTCCATCATTGTCATATTGCTTTGCATGATCATGCGGTTGACATTGTATTTGTGGCAAAGCCACCGTTCATAATTCTTTCATACATGTCACTCATGCATCATTGCACATCCCGGTACACCGCCGGAGGCATTCATATAGAGTCATATCTTGTTCTAAGTATCGAGTTGTAATTCTTGAGTTGTAAGTAAATAAAAGTGTGATGATCATCATTATTAGAGCATTGTCCCAGTGAGGAAAGGATGATGGAGACTATGATTCCCCCACAAGTCGGGATGAGACTCCGGACAAAAATAAATAAATAAAAGAGGCCAAAGAAGCCCAGATAAAAAAAGAAGAGAAAAGAGGCCATAAAAAAAGAGAAGGCCCAAATAAAAAAATAAAAATAAAAAAAATGAGAGAAAAAGAGAGAAGGGGCAATGCTACTATCCTTTTACCACACTTGTGCTTCAAAGTAGCATCATGATCTTCATGATAGAGAGTCTCCTATGTTGTCACTTTCATACACTAGTGGGAATCTTTCATTATAGAACTTGGCTTGTATATTCCAATGATGGGCTTCCTCAAAATTCCCTAGGTCTTCGTGAGCAAGCGAGTTGGATGCACACCCACTAGTTTCTTTTGTTGAGCTTTCATATACATTTATAGCTCTAGTGCATCCGTTGCATGGCAATCCCTACCCACTCACATTGATATCTATTGATGGGCATCTCCATAGCCCGTTGATACGCCTAGTTGATGTGAGACTATCTTCTCCTTTTTGTCTTCTCCACAACCACCCTTCTATTTCACCTATAGTGCTATATCCATGGCTCATGCTCATGTATTGTGTGAAGATTGAAAAAGTTTGAAAACATCAAAAGTATGAAACAATTGCTTGGCTTGTCATCGGGGTTGTGCATGATTTAAATATGTTGTGTGGTGAAGATGGAGAATTGCCAGACTATATGATTTTGTAGGGATAGCTTTCTTTGGCCATGTTATTTTGAGAAGACATGATTGCTTAGTTAGTATGCTTGAAGTATTATTATTTTTATGTCAATATTAAACTTTTGTCTTGAATCTTATGGATCTGAACATTCATGCCACAATAAAGAAGAATTACTTAGAGAAATATGTTAGGTAGCATTCCACATCAAAAATTCTGTTTTTATCATTTACCTACTTGAGGACGAGCAGGAATTAAGCTTGGGGATGCTGATACGTCTCCAACGTATCTATAATTTTTGATTGTTCCATGCTATTATATTATCAACCTTGGATGTTTTATGTGCATTTATATGTTATTTTATATGATTTTTGGGACTAACCTATTAACCTAGAGTCCAGTGCCAGTTTATGTTTTTTCCTTGTTTTACGGTTTCGAAGAAAAAGGAATATCAAACGGAGTCCAATTGACCTGAAACTTCACGGAACTTATTTTTGGAAGGAAAGAAACCCGAGAGACATGGAATCCACGTAAGGGAAGCAACGAGGAGGACACGAGGAAGGGGCGCACCCACCCCCCCTGGGCGCGCCCTCCACCCTCGTGGGCCCCTCGTGGCTCCCCTGACGTACTTCTTCCGCCTATATGTCTCCATATACCCTAAAACGATCGGAGAACACAATAGATCGGGAGTTCCGCCGCCAGAAGCCTCTGTAGCCACCAAAAACCAATCTAGACCCGTTCTGGCACCCTGCTGGAGGGGGAAATCCCTCTCCAGTGGCCATCTTCATCAACCTCGTGCTCTCCATGACGAGGAGGGAGTAGTTCTCCCTCGGGGCTGAGGGTATGTACCAGTAGCTATGTGTTTGATCTCTCTCTCTCTGTCGTGTTCTTGAGATGATACGATCTTGATGTATCGCGAGCTTTGTTATTATATTTGGATCCTATGATGTTTCTTCCCCCCTCTACTCTCTTGTAATGGATTGAGTTTCCCCTTTGAAGTTATCTTATCGGATTGAGTCTTTAAATATTTGAGAACACTTGATGTATGTCTTGCCGTGCGTATCTGTGGTGACTATGGGATACCACGTGATTCACTTGATGTATGTTTTGGTGATCAACTTGTGGGTTTCGCCCATGAACCTATGCATAGGTATTGGCACATGTTTTCGTCGTGATTCTCCGGTAGAAACTTTGGGGCACTCTTTGAGGTTCTATGTGTTGGTTGAGTAGATGAATCTGAGATTGTGTGATGCATATCGTATAATCATACCCACGGATACTTGAGGTGACATTGGAGTATCTAGGTGACATTAGGGTTTTGGTTGATTTGTGTCTTAATGGGTTATTCTAGTACGAACTCTAGGGCTGTTTTTGTGACACTTATAGGAATAGCCCAACGATTGATTGGAAAGAATAACTTTGAGGTGGTTTCATACCCTACCATAATCTCATCGTTTGTTCTCCGCTATTAGTGACTTTGGAGTGACTCTTTGTTGCATGTTGAGGGATAGTTATGTGATCCAATTATGTTATTATTGTTGAGAGGACTTGCACTAGTGAAAGTATGAACCCTAGGCCTTGTTTCCTAGCATTGCAATACCGTTTGTGCTCACTTTTATCATTAGTTACCTTGCTGTTTTTATATTTTCAGATTACAAAACCTTTATGTACTATCCATATACCACTTGTATCACCATCTCTTCGCCGAATTAGTGTACCTATACAATTTACCATTGTATTGGGTGTGTTGGGGACACAAGAGACTCTTTGTTATTTGGTTGCAGGGTTGCTTGAGAGAGACCATCTTCATCCTACGCCTCCTACGGATTTGATAAACCTTAGGTCATCCACTTGAGGGAAATTTGCTACTGTCCTACAAACCTCTGCAGTTGGAGGCCCAACAACGTCTACAAGAAGAAGGTTGTGTAGTAGACATCAAGCTACGGACCTATTCCGTGTAGTTTCTACCATCATCTTTCAACTTAGCTTTCTCTAGGAACGCATTAAAATTCAACGGAACAACAACACGAGCCATCTATCTACAACAACATAGACATGCAAAATACTATCAGGTACTAAGTTCATGATAAATTAAAGTTCGACTAATCAAATTACTTAAGAACTCCCACTTAGATAGACATCGCTCTAATCATCTAAGTGATCACATGATCCATATCAACTAAACCATGTCCGATCATCACGTGAGATGGAGTAGTTTTCAATGGTGAACATCACTATGTTGATCATATCTACTATATGATTCACGCTCGACCTTTTGGTCTCAGTGTTCCGAGGCCATATCTGCATATGCTAGGCTCGTCAAATTTAACCCGAGTATTCCACGTGTGCAAAACTGGCTTGCACCCGTTGTATGTGAACGTAGAGCTTATCACACCCGATCATCACGTGGTGTCTCGGCAAGATGAACTGTAGCAATGGTGCATACTCAGGGAGAACACTTATACCTTTAAATTTAGTGAGAGATCATCTTATAATGCTACCGTCGAACTAAGCAAAATAAGATGCATAAAGGATAAACATCACATGCAATCAATATAAGTGATATGATATGGCCATCATCATCTTGTGCCTTTGATCTCCATCTCCAAAGCACCGTCATGATCACCATCATCACCGGCTTGACACCTTGATCTCCATTGAAGCATCGTTGTCGTCTCATCAACTATTGCTTCTACAACTATCGCTACCACTTAGTGATAAAGTAAAGCAATTACATGGCGATTGCATTTCATACAATAAAGTGACAACCATATGGCTCCTGCCAGTTGCCGATAACTCTATTACAAAACATGATCATATCATACAATAAAATTTAGCATCATGTCTTGACCATATCACATCACAACATGCCCTGCAAAAACAAGTTAGACATCCTCTACTTTGTTGTTGCAAGTTTTACGTGGCTGCTACGGGCTGAGCAAGAATCGTTCTTACCTACACATCAAAAACCACAACACGGTATTGTGATTGCTTTTTGATCTTCAGAAAGAACCCTGTTCATTGAATCCGATTCAACTAAAGTTGGAGAAACACACACCCACTAGCCACCTATGTGTGAAGCACGTCGGTAGAACCAGTCTCGCGTAAGTGTACTTGTAATGTCGGTCTGAGCCGCTTCATTCAACAATACCGATGAATCAAGAATCAACTAGTGACGACAAGCAATATGTATATACCCACGCCCACAAATCCTTTGTGTTCTACTCGTGCATATAACATCTACACATAGACCTGGCTCGAATGCCACTGTTGGGGAACGCAGTAATTTCAAAAAAAATTCCTACGCACACGCAAGATCCATCTAGGTGATGCATAGCGACAAGAAGGGAAGAGTGTTGTCCACGTACCCTCGTAGACCGTAAGTAGAAGCGTTATGACAACGCGGTTGATGTAGTCGTACGTCTTCACAATCCAACCGATGCTAGCACCGAAGGTACGACACCTCCGCGATCTGCACACGTTCAGCTCGGTGATGTCCCACGAACTCTAGATCCAGCTGAGTGACGGGGAAGAGCTTCGTCAGCACGACGATGTGATGACGGTGATGATGAAGTTACCGACGCAGGGCTTCGCCTAAGCACTACAACGATATGACCGAGGTGGAGATCTGTGGAGGAGGGCACCGTGCGCGGCTAAGAGATCAACTTGTGTGTCTATGGGGTGCCCCCTCCCCCGTATATAAAGGAGTGGAGGAGGGGGAGCGCCGGCCCCTCTATGGCGCACCCAAAGGGAGTCCTACTCCCACCGGGAGTAGGATCCTCCCCCTTCCCTAGTTGGATTAGGAGAGGAAGGAAGGGGGAGAGGGGGAAGGAAAGGGGGTCGGCCCCCCACCCAATTCAGATTGGGCTTGGGGGGGCCCTCCTAGGCTCCCTTCTCCTCTTTCCCTCTATGGCCCAATAAGGCCCATATACTTCCCGGGGGGTTCCGGTAACCTCCCGGTACTCCGGTATATGCCCGAACTCACCCGGAACCATTCTGATGTCCAAACATAGGCTTCCAATATATCGATCTTTATGTCTCGACTATTCCAAGACTCATCGTCATGTCTGTGATCATATCAGGGACTCCAAACTACCTTCGATACATCAAAACACATAAATTCATAATATCGATCATCACCGAACGTTATGCATGCGGACCCTACGGGTTCGAGAACTATGTATACATGACCGAGACTCATCTCCGGTCAATAACCAATAGCGGAACCTGGATGCTCATATTGGTTCCTACATATTCCATTAAGATCTTTATCGGTCAAACTGCATAACAACATACGTTGTTCCCTTTGTCATCGGTATGTTACTTGCCCGAGATTCGATCGTCGGTATCTCAATACCTAGTTCAATCTCGTTACCGGCAAGTCTCTTTCCTCATTCCGTAATGCTACATTTCGTAACTAACTCATTAGTTACATTGCTTGCAAGGCTTATAGTGATGTGCATTACCGAGAGGGCCCAGAGATACCTCTCCGATACACGGAGTGACAAATCCTAGTCTTGATCTATGCCAACTCAACAAACACCATCGGAGACACCTGTAGAGCATCTTTATAGTCACCCAGTTACATTGTGACGTTTGATAGCACACTAAGTGTTCCTATGGTATTCGGGAGTTGCATAATCTCATAGTTATAGGAACATGTATAAGTTATGGAGAAAGCAATAGCAGTAAACTAAACGATCATCGTGCAAAGCTAATGGATGGGTCAAGTCAATCATATCACTCTCTAATGATGTGATCCCATTGATCAAATGACAACTCGTGTCTATGGTTAGGAAACATAACCATCTTTGATTAACGAGCTAGTCAAGTAAAGGCATACTAGTGACACTTTGTTTGTCTATGTATTCACACATGTACTAAGTTTCCGGTTAATACAATTATAGAATGAATAATAAACATTTATCATGATATAAGGAAATATAAATAACAACTTTATTATTGCCTCTAGGGCATATTTCCTTTAGTTTCAACAATCAAACTCATCACCTTAAACTTATGGGGCACATCAAACAACTGAAGCAAATTGATGGAGTGGCCTCTGATCATCCTGTGATCTCCTGACTTGGGCAACAAGGTGTGCCTCAAGATGATGTTGATAGTGGCCAGTCCAGACAACAGATAATATACAGAGCCTAGCTTGTGAGTCTCCAAGGCTTTGTCAGGAATCTCCTTGTACATGTTGGCCATGGAGTTGTGATCTTTCTTTCTCTTGGAATAGACATCTATGTCATCCTCAAGCTCTGTAGGGGCATTTATCAGCTTGGCCCATTCAACAACTGTTGATTGGTACCTTGTACCTTCAGACATCCATACAATTCTTCCATTAGGATAGAAATGAGTTGTAGAGTAGAGTTGCATAATGAGCTCATCATTCCACTTGGTCAATTTCTGACCCACAAAAGTGTCTACTCCATTGAGTCTGAAACTTTCATGCACTCCTGGGAAGTGGTCTTCATTTCTGTCGATGTACTTCCAGTCTACCCACTTCATGTCACACACTATGGGCTTCTTATCTAATAGAACTGTCTCATAGAAGTCCTGCTGCTCCTTGGTGTGAAACCTATAGTCCACAACAGACCTTCTCCTCACAGCATATGGATCTGATTGTCTCCACAAGTTGAGACCTGCATCCTTTCTGATTTTCATGTTCTCAGCTACTGGATGATTGTCATCATGGCCAGGGATATTTGGCTTTAACTTATTGAGCACTTGGGCTTCATCTTCTTCTTCTTCTTCAACTTCAGGCACTAGGGCCTTGTTCTTCTCAGCAGCTGGTATATTTCTTGTGCTCCTCTTTGGTGCAGTCTTGGGGGCTGGAGCAGAAGCTTTGGGGGAAGTCTTGGGCTTTGAAGGAGCAGCCCCAGACTTGATGGCATCCCCCATCAGCTTTTGTGCTTTAGGTACTGGTGCAGCATCGTCTTCTTCATCTTCCTCCTCATCGGACTGAATCATCATCGAGGGCTTGCCAATAACTTTGGCCATGGTCTTCTTTACCCTTTCCTTCCTCTTCTTGCCCTCACCAGCAGCCTCTTCAACAGTTGATTTGGAAGTTTCAAGAGTTGAGGCTCTGGCTTTTGAAGTGGGCACTCTCTTGGCAGGAGCCTTCTTGTGCATACCAGGCTTTGTTGACGCAACTGTGCCAAATTCCTTCTTGACAACCTTGTTTTTGGAGCTGACCTCCTCCTCAGCAGCAATGTAGTCTTCATCCTCTGAATTAGAATTTCTCTTCCTCCTCTGCCTAGTAGCAGCCTTAGGCAGGTTGCTAGGAGTACTTCTGCTGCCATCATCATAACTGTCAGAGGGACTAGTGCCCTCACTTAGATTTACCTGCTCCTCAGACTTGTTCTGGCTATCACTCTGATCTGACATGTCTGATACTGCAAACTGAAGGCTGACCCTATGAATAGTTATAAATGAGATAGAGTGGATGAGCATCACAAAGTGTAGAGGTTTTGCAAAACAAATGAGTCAAAAACTTAGTTTTAGTTTTCCACAGAAAGCATTTCGGAGCTACCGAATTATTAAACTCGGTGACACCGAAGCAATTTTGGAGTCTAAACTAGTGGAATCGGTCAGACCGAGACATAGTTCGATGACTCCGAGATTGCTAGGGTTTTACTAAGAGTTAAACTCGGTCACACCGATTTGCAAGTTTCGGTCAGACCAAAAGTTACAAGTGCAATGGCCTAAGCCAAATCGGTGAGACCGATTTTCACAACTCGGTCGGTCCGAGATGAGTTTGACGGAAACCTAACCCTAAGTTTTTGAATCAAAACTAATCTAAAGGAAGTTTTTGCTGGATAGGATGATCTCATACGTGGTAAGAATCATGGCATTTACTTTGTGCTAAGAACCAGTGGTAAGGATTGCACAAAGATTCGAACTCATACCCTAACTCTGCGATGAGCTCGCTACGGCGGCAACGGCGGTGAAGATTTCCGTTGGTGGTGATGGAGACTAGTGGTGGGAGGTTGCTGGTGACGAGAGGACGATCCGGAGACCCGAGTCGGCAGAGCAGGACACACGCAGGCGAAAGGGTTTTGGAGAAATTTCCAAAATTTGACCCCGTCAGTATATATATCCTGATCCTGTTGGTGTGACCGAGTGGAACAACTCGATGGCACCGAGATGCAGAATCGCAAGCGGTTACTGCAACTCGGTGTGACCGAATGGTTCTAATCGGTTGCACCGAGATTGAAAACCTAGATCAACTTAGTGAACTTGGTATGACCGAAAAGGATGAAACGGTCAGACCGAAATGCATAGAGAGGTTTTGGAAGTTTAAGTCTATGATGAATCGGTGACTCCGAGTGCTCGTCACCCAGAGGGTTTGAATTTGACTTGATCAAACTTTGTGATGTAGCATGAATAGAGTTTGAGACGAGAAAAGCATAGATAGATAGAGGAGGTTCTTAGGCATTCTTGTCCATCCATTTGGCAAAAGAAGAAGAGACAAACAATCAAAGCAACAAATGGATGTCCTTGAATGGGAAAAATATGCAATCAACATGCTCACACAATAAAATGGAAAATGTAATATGTGGCAAAGCATGCACAAACACTCTGGCATCTATCAAGCAATTGGCGATGACTAGGTCATCTATATATGAGTTTATTGACTTAGGGGTCAAATGAGAACATTTGATCATAGGTCATACTCATCGTTTAAGCGCAAGTGGGGTTACCACTTTTACATAAAGCATTGTTGTGCTCACACCATTAGAGTTGCTTTAGCTCAATTCTTAGAGTAAAGCTCCCCATATATGTCATATCCCCCCTAAGAGGGATGAAGTAACCTTGGGTTTTGTCGATGAAGAATTCATGTAGATGTTGAAGATGTGGATGCTCAATGTTGATGTAGATCATTTGGAGCAATCCATTGGAGTGAGTTGCACTTTCAATACCTACACGGGTTAGGTCCACAAGGAACAAACAAGGATATCCATAGACATAGAATGAAGTATACACAAGATGATGTCCATGAAAGCATTAGATTACCTTGTACCTTGTCTTACCAACAAGAGGGTTTGTGACTCCTTGAACTAGTTCAAGATGTGGAAGTTGTTTGCACTTGTTCTCGCCAAAATGATATGAGTGAAGTATGTTGGCGGAGTCACCCTCAAGAACTCTCTAGTTATTCTTCTTCGGGATCCACATCAACTTGATAGGAATCCTTGGAGTTGTAGTCATACTTGATGAAGTAGAACTTGATGTAGTCTTGGGAACCCACTTGACCAAGGCCTTGGGAGCTTCTTCAAATGCATCAATCTCCTCTTGAAGCTTGTCCTTGCCTTTTTGCTTGTGGTCTTGTGGTGGAAGATCATCTTGAGCTTGTGTTCCCTTGAAAGAAGTAGGATCATACTTCTCTTGTTGAGGAACAAACTTTGTCTTGGTGTATTGATCTTCTTCCCACTCGACTCCATTGGCATTGAACTTTCGTTCAAAACCAATGCCTTGATTCTTCCGGTGCCTTCCTTGCTTGCGTACAATTTCCTCAAATTGTTTACTTCCGGCAAGGCTATTTTAAACACCTTTCTCTATATTTCCCTTCAATAAGCTATTTTCTTGCTCAAGTGTAGCTTGGCTAAGAGAATCATTAGTGGAATCAAGAGAACTACTAGAAGCAACAACATTGGATTTAACGTGATTATTGTTACTACTAGAAGAAGAATCTTTCTTGCTCTTGTTACTAGATTTTACTTGTGGCATATAAGTAGACAAGAGTAAACGCTTGGCAATGTAAGAAGAACTTTTCTTACAGAGATCATCATTGATTTCTTTTAATAACCCATGCTATTGCTCTAGATTGAGCTTTTCAAAGCGTAGCTTCTCATGAGTCTTTAGAAGCTCTTGATGATCTTCCAAGGTAGTTTCATGAGCTAACTTAAGAGTGTTTAGTTCTTTAGTTAGACGCTCAATCTCCTTCTTATCATCGTCATTCGTTTGATCTTGATTAGCATGATTAATATCAAGTTCATCATAGTTTTCATCACTAGAGTTGTCAACAAGTAAATCATCATCACATAGCAAATCATCTTCACCACTATTGAAATCAACATACTCGGGGTGTGATACCTTTGGGCCTTTAGCCATGAAGCATCTTCCAATTCCTTCATTTGGCGAGTCAAATATTTCATGGGAGTTGGTTGTCACAAACGCTAGACCGGCAACACATTCATCTTGAGTATATTCCGAGTCAGAGTGATAACTTCTCTCGGAGTGGTGGTCGGAGTCGGAGCTGGATACCCATTCACCAATGTGAGCTTGATGTCTTCATTTTGTGTATCTCCTTGATGACTTGTCCTTCCTTTCCGAATCCTTGCTTCTGTGTGAGGTTCTTTGTTCATAACGATCATCTCTAGTCCTTCTCTCTCTCAAAGGTGATTCTTATCTTCTACTTCTCCTTTTAGGTGAGTCTTCTCTTCTTTTGTAGGGAGCTGTACACTCATTGGAGTAGTGTCCGGGTCTTCCACAATTGTAGCAATTACGCTCACGACTAGAAGATCTTTTATCATTGTAGGACCTTGACTTGGAACTTCTTTCTTTGCTTTTACTCTTGTAGAACTTGTTGAAGTTCTTCACCATTAGGCTCAATTCCTCATTGAAGACTTGTTTCTCACTTGATGATGTAGCATCATCACATGAAGCTTTGTAAGCACCACTTGACTTATTGTGAAGCTCTTCTTTATCCTTGAGTGACATCTCATGAGCATCAATTCTCCCAATGACTTCCGTTGGCTTGAGATCTTTATAATTGGGCATCATTTGGATCAATGTGCACACGGTATCATATTTTCCATCCAAGGCTCTTAGGATCTTCTTGATGATGAATCTGTCGGTCATCTCTTCACTTCCTAAGCCGGCAATCTCATTTGTGATGAGAGCAAGCCTAGAGTACATTTCAGTGACACCTTCAGCATCCTTCATTTTGAACTTGTCAAGCTGACTTTGAAGCACATCCAATTTGGATCCCTTGACGGAGTCGGTACCTTCGTGCATATCAATCAAAGTATCCCAAATTTCCTTTGCACTCTCAAGACGGCTGATTTTGTTGAATTCTTCGGAGCACAATCCGTTGAAGAGAATATCGCAACCTTGAGCATTGTATTGCAGCATTCTCAATTCTTCCGCGGTAGCTTCACGATTTGGTTCTCTCCCATCAAAGAATTCACCTTGCAAGCCAATACACACAATAGCCCAAACGGCGGGGTCATGTCCAAGAATATGCATTTTCATCTTATGCTTCCAACTAGCAAAACTTGTACCATCGAAGTAAGGACCTCTACGGTGGTAATTTCCCTCGCTAGACGCCATACTCTCCTAGGTTGTGAAACTAAGGCTATGATCACCAAATCTATGGAAATCAAGGAAAATGGAGACCAAAGCTCTGATACCACTTGTAGGGTCGAAAGTATGTCTAGAGGGGGGTGATTAGACTACTTGACCAAATAAAAATCTAGCCTTTTCTTAATTTTAAGTCTTGGCAGATTTTAGCCACTTATCATAAGTCAAGCAATCAACCTACACATGCAAATCTAAGAGTATAGCAGCGGAATGTAAATCATTGCATATGAATGTAAAGGGGAGGAGTTTGGAGGGAGCAAACACAATGTAGACATGGAGATTTTTGGCGTGGTTCCGATAGGTGGTGCTATCGTACATCCACGTTGATGGAGACTTCAAGCCATGAAGGGTAACGGTTGCGCGAGTACATGGAGGGCTCCACCCATGAAGGGTCCACGAAGAAGCAACCTTGTCTATCCCACCATGGCCATCGCCCACGAAGGACTTGCCTAACTTGGGTAGATCTTCACGAAGTAGGTGATATCCTTGCCCTTACAAACTCCTTGGTTCAACTCCACAATCTTGACGAAGGCCCCAAGTGACACCTAACCAATCTAGGAGACACCACTCTCCAAAAGGTAATAGATGGTGTGTTGATGATGAACTCCTTGCTCTTGTGCTTCAAATGATAGTCTCCCCAATACTCAACTCTCTCACACATATTTTGATTTGGTGGAAAGATGATTTGAGTGGAAAGCAACTTAGGGAAGGCTAGAGACCAAGATTCTTTTGGTTGGATTGGAATGTCTTGGTCTCAACACATGAGTAGGTGGTTCTCTCTCTCAGAAAATGAATGCTGGAAGTGTAGGCACGTTCTGATGGCTCTCTCCATGAATGGAGGAAGGGTGGAGGGGTATATATAGCCTCCACACAAAATCTAACCATTACACAGAATTTACCAAACTCGGTGGGACCGGATAGTTAAACTTGGTCAGACCGATTTAGTTCAAAATGTGAATGTTAGGATTTTCGGTGGGACCGACATGTCAACTCGGTGTGACAAATTTCATTAGGGTTAGGGCATAACGTAATCTCGGTGAGACCGATCACATGAACTAGATGAGACCGATTTTTGTAATAGGCAAACAGAGAGTTGGTCGGGCAAACTCGGTGGGACCGATCGCTCATTTCGGTGAGACCGAAACTTTACGAAAAGGAAACAAAGAGTTTGCATTGTGAACTCGGTGGGACCGGTCGCTCATCTCGGTTAGACCAAAACGTTATGAAGGGAAACAGAGAGGTTGCAATCCCATCTCGGTGAGACCGAGATCCCTATCGGTGAGACCGAACTGATTACGGTTTCTGGCTATGGCTATGTCAAATGAACTCGGTGGCGCCGGATAGATCAAATCGGTGAGGCTGAGTTTTTCTTTAGGTTTGGGACATATGTGGATGTGAGAAAGTGGTTGAGGGCTTTTGGAGCATATCACTAAGCATTTTGAGCAAGCAAGCCATTAAGCAACATCTTATCCCCTTTTAATAGCATTGGCTTTTCCTATGGACTCAATGTGATCTTGGATCACTAAAATGAAAATGTAGAGTCTTGAACTTGAGCCAATATGTGTCCTTAGCATTTTGAGGGGTCTACATCTCTAGTCCATGCCATGCCTATCATTGAACTTTCTGAAATGATCATCTTGAAAGAGTATTAGTTCAATGAGCTATATGTTGTTAAGAATTACCGAAACCACCCAGTTATTAGTTGCACTTTCAGCATTTCCTTTTGATTCTTAACTTGCCGGTGCCATCAATCGCTACTCGTCCCTCCGTGTCGGCTCTTTACCCTGCTGCCTTCCCGACCCTGTCACCTACATGCCAAGTCGATTCCACATCTATTGTTTCTCGGCGACGGCAGGTGCATCCGCACCTCCCACCTTCTAGGGGACGATCGACCGGCACGCTGACTTCCTCATATTTGAACTCTGATATGGTGGTTATGGGGTTGCTTAGACTAAGGCTAGATAAATCCATGCTCGCCTTGCCGATGCTGGCGGTGGCAACACTTGTGGATGTCGTTTCCCTTCTTGGAGGCGCTACCATGGCCTTTATCCGTGCCCCTCCTCGAGCATCGGGGGAAACCCTAGGTCTGCTTCTCTGTATCGAATGACGGCGGGGTCACAACGTCGTTCTCTTCTTGAAAGTGCTATCTTGCTTGCTCAGGGCGTCCCCTGTGTGGCTTTGGAGATGTTTATCGTTGTGTTGGTTCAACCTACCTCTCTAGTTCTAGGCTTGGTGGGTTTAGTTGCGTATTTCTCTTACTCGGGTTGAGGCCTTGTCTTTCTTCTCCAGGTTCCATGATTATGCCCTTTCGCATTATGTCATGTATTGCACTATTTGTTTTTTTTGACGGGAAATATGGGATCTTTATTGCATCAGAGAAATCCGGTTACAATCAGCAATGAAGCTGATAACAAGGAAGGAAGGACAAGAGTCCATCCAACAATCTGACACTGCTAAAGAAGTAGCACGTTTAGCACAAAGATCCACAGAGCCATTAAAGTCCCTGGGAGTGTGTTGAACCAAAAAGGAAGCAAAATTTAAAGTTCTGTTCCTAATTTCATCAAAGATAGGCGCCAGCAATGATCTTTCGTTGTGACGTGATAGCCAGAGGTTTACGACCTCTAAACAATCAACCTCCATGACAACATGCGAGAAACCTCTGAGCTGAGCAAAAATAACTCCCTCTCGCAATGCTTGCACTTCGGCGATAAGTGGATCTGTAACACCACAGGTAAAGGTTTGCACCATGCCTCCTGCTCCTCCCACTTGTTCCTGAGTATCGATAGCTCTATCCGTATTGATCTTTACCCAACCAGGACCCTGCGGGTGCCAACACTACCCCATTTGACCAACACAATGAGTATTTGGTACTTCTAGCAAGGCTAGATCATCTCTTGCCCGTTTAATTGCTTGCACCGGGTTGTACCCATCCTCATCATGGGTCCAGCGATTATGTGAATTCCAGATTGCATGCATAATAGTGATCATCCTGCATCTATCTGGTTCGGTGAATGAATTGTCCACCACAAGATCCCTTGTCCATGTCTCTGGGTGTAGACGTGGAAGCTTCAAGCCCAAGATTTCCTTCGAAGCATTCCAAAAGCTTTTGGCATGAGAACAATGGACGAGAGCATGCATCAAATCTTCCTCGGCGGCCTTACATAGGTCACACAAGGATGATGTTCTTATATGTCTGTAGCGCATGGTGGCGTAGTTAGGAAGAATCCCTTGCAACACTCGCCACCAAAAAACCCAAACTCTCGGAATGACCTTGAGCTTCCATAAGGCGGTCCATACCTGTCTTCATGTCAATGAAGTTCCCACTACCGTCCCTTCCCATAGAGTAGGATGCTCATTCCGGGTCACAAGAGCGCGATAGGCTGATTTCACAGAGTACTCGCCTGACCTTTCTAAAGCCCAAGCCAGAAAGTCGTCACCACCACCTGCCCGAATTGGTATATTCAGTATGGCCTCAGCATCAGGTGCAACAAAATTCCTTCGTACCAACTCAATGTCCCATATTCCGGTATGATCATCGATAAGGTCGGAGACCATCTCAAGATGATCAGTCCCCTGTCTGCCCATGGGCTTGAGCGACTGTGTGGTAGGTATCCAGCGGTCGTTCCATATGGAGATAGTCTGGCCGCTACCAACACGTTTAGTGAGCCCCTTCTCCAGTGTCGTGTGCCCTGCGATAATAGCTTTCCATGTTACCGACGCCGATGAAGGAGCATGTGCTCGCATAAAATCCCCATCAAGGAAGTATTTACCTGTCAATACTTGAGAACATAAAGAGTCCGGCTGAGTCAAAAATCGCCAGCCATGTTTGCCCAAAAGAGCTAAATTAAAATTTCCGAACTCTTTGAATCCCATCCCTACATGTTCCTTCGGTGCGGACAGCCTCTCCCATGACATCCAATGCAAGGATCTTCTGTCAATCGAACTGCTCCACCAAAAACGAGCCATAGAGGATGTGAGCTGCTTGCAAACTTTCTTTGTAAGCTGAAAACAAGACATGATGTAGGCGGGGATGGCCTGTATGACTGATTTTAACAAGATTTCCCTCCCTGCACATGCAAGAAAACGTTCCGTCCAACCCTGCATATTTCCACGAGTCCTCTCGCCAATATGATCAAAGGATCCACTAGTGATCCAGCCAACTGCCGTTGGCAAGCCAAGATATCGCTCTGTGAATGCTTCAATAAATATACCCAACTCTTGTTTCATAGCATCACATACTGGTTGGGTGGCATTGGGGCTGAAATAAATAGAGCTTTTCTCCTTGTTCACAGCTTGGCCCGAGCATTCTGCGTATATACATAATATCTCATTCAACCTGCCCGCACTTGCCAGCTGCGCACCGAGAAAGATGAGACTATCATCTGCAAAAAGTAAATGATTTACCCAAGGGGATCTGACACTCACACGAATCCCACGATCAACTTGAGAGCCACCAAAATTGTTCATCGGTGCAGTAAACCTTTCGGCATAGATTAAGAAGAGAAATGGTGACACCGGATCCCCCTGCTGAATACCTTTGGAGGGTGTGAAAAAAGGGAGTAGATTGCCATTCACCTTGATGGAAAACCATACTAATGAAACACACTTCATGATCAAGCGTACAAACTTATCACAGAAGCCCAACTTGATCATCATGGCTTCAAGATAATGCCATTCGACGTGGTCATAAGCTTTGAGCATATCAAGTGTCACCACGCAAATAGCCTTCTTACATTTCCTCCGCTTCTTCATTGCATGTATACTTTCATATGCCACCAAGACGTTATCTGTGATTAAATGTCCCGGTACAAATGCACTTTGCTCAGCCCCTATTATCTCGTCCATAAGACCCCAAAGTCTGTTGGTGATTGCCTTAGCTGCAATTTTGTAGAGAACCTGGCATGGGGAAATAGGGCGATACTGAGAAAGTTTCTGTGGGTTTCGTACCTTGGGTATTAGGGTAATGGATGTATCATTCAGACCCATAGGGAGTTCCCCACCATTCAAAAAGTCCAAAATGGCCATCGTAATATCATTGCCAAGTATAATCTAGTGACGTTGGGAGAACCCAGCCATGAAGCCATTAACTCCCGGCGCCTTTGATGGGGCAATTTGGAAGAGTGCAGCTTTTACCTCCTTGGCGGTAAAATCTTTCTCAAGGGAAGTATTCATCTCTTCTGTTAGCCGAGTAGGAACAAACTGTAGAAGTTCTGACATATGTTTGTAGCCTTGGGAAAGGTACATATTCTGGTAGAACTCAAGTATCTCTGATTTCACTTCCTCTCGATCATCACAGATCAGCCCGTCATTCAATTGAAGGGAAGTGATTCTATTCATTCTGCGTCGCTGCGTCGCACGGGCATGAAAAAATTGAGTGTTCCTATCGCCAGCGCGAACATATGTAATCCTGGATCGTTGCTTAATCCAGATATCCTCCTGCCGTAATGCCTCTTTGAGCTGAGATGTAGCGGAAAGTTCCTCATTCGAAGACCCCCTGCCAATCGACTGTGCCCTCAAATGCTCAAGATTTTTCTGTAGTTTCTGAACTTTTTTGCCATATTTCCAAACTCGCGGTCGCCCCACGAGCCAAGTTTGTTCTGGACAGAGCTTAGGGCATCCATTACTCCATCCAGACCATTTTGGCCAGCCCCTGTATGCCATAAATCTTTCACCAGTTGATCATACTGCGAGTGGGACTGCCAAACATTTTCGTACCTAAAGGGGCGCCTACCGGAAGGCCACCTGTTAGGTGTGTTTGACCTCAATTCCGCAAGGACGTAACAGTGATCCGAAGCGGTAGAACTAATGTGTTTCACACAGGTGTACTAAAACAATTGCATAAACTCATTATTTGCTAGTGTTCTATCAAGACGAGCTTTTACATTTGAAGCACCCTGTTGTCTATTATCCCATGTAAAAGGGACTCCTCTCAAACCTAGATCTTGGAAGGAACAAAAATCGATAACCTCACGAAAAGCTTGCATCTGACGTGTAGGGCGTGCGTGAACACTAAAGTGCTCTTCCGCATACATTGTCTCGTTGAAATCCCCCATGTAGATCCATCCATCATGAGGTATCCCATGCAGCGTACGTAGAGACTCCCAACTCTGATATCTATTTTCAGAGCGAGGTTCTCCGTAAAAACTCGTGAATTGCCAAGAGGTATGATCATGCTCTTTCCTCCGGACTCTCACATCATTGTGAGCTTTGCTGTAATTCTTTAGTTCCACTAGAACGTCCTCTGACCAAAGAAAACCAATGCCACCACTCAAACCATCGCTATCAATAACAAAACTTCCGGCAAACCCCAAGAGGGGCTGCAAACTTTCCACTCGTTTCCCCCCTAATCTTCGTTTCCATCACGAAGAGGAGGGCGGGGCCTTCCTGCTTCACAATCTTGCGAAGCTCGCGAACTATCTCAGGGTTCCCAAACCCTCGACAGTTCCAACTCATGCAATTCATTGGGACGGGCAGGGATGCTCTGCAGCCGCTGCCGACGTCCCAGAATTTTCAGGTGTAGTTTTTTTTTCTTCTTGCTATCCCTTTCCAAAATACCATCATCCTCATCAAGAGTCTCGTTTCCTTGAG
Organism: Triticum urartu; assembly: GCF_003073215.2. Lineage (NCBI taxonomy): Eukaryota > Viridiplantae > Streptophyta > Magnoliopsida > Poales > Poaceae > Triticum > Triticum urartu. The sequence continues at coordinate 65,185,966 of NC_053025.1, read as the reverse complement.
TCTCCTATTTATCATGAATAACAAGTTGCAACCCTCCCCTGTCTGCAACTGTGTTAGTTAACAGGGGTGTTTCAACTCGTCTATAAGCTTGCTTTGGGCCTCCATCACCTCCCTTATGCTTGTGTGAATTTTTCTTCACCGGAGAGTTAACTTCAGTCCCCTTCTCCTTTGCGGTACTCAACTGCATTGTGTTCTGTTTTGAAGCTTTGGCAGAAAACTGCTCCTTGTTCGAGCCCTCGCTGGATGTAGCACGCTTACACTCTTCCGGCGGCCGGAGGCCCTTACCAAAGGGAAGATCCCCATTGGCGTCTCGTGCCCCGGGGGTCGGACATAACAGATCATAGTGACCTAACCGGCCACAAGAGAAGCAAAAGTGTGGAATCTTTTCATATTGAATATCATATTGATCCGTGCTCCCCCGCCTTGCGGACTCAATAAAGATCCATCGCCTCAAGGGTTTGGTGACATCCAACGTGACCCTTGCCCTTAGGAAACCTCCCTCGTGATCAAACTTGATGGCTGAAGCTTGTTTGTCAATCTGCTTAGCAATTGCTTTACCCCAAACATCATCACGAAGATTGAACGGTAAGTTAACAACTCTTACCCAGACTTGGAGCCGATTGAATTGGAGTTCAGACGGCCTCATGCATTCATCGAACTCTGATAATATAATAGCATGCTTTCTAACATGCCACGATGACCCATCCCACACGCGATCATAATCCTGCTGGGTAGCAAATTCTGCCACAAACGTGTTTGTACCAACAGATCTGAAAGCTAGGTCTTCAGGGTTCCCCTATGCTGGCCGTAGGGCATTGGAGATGGTCTGCATATGAAGAGTGTTCCGATGTAAGACCCGCCCCGCCAATGTCCACTTTGGTATCTTGCCCTCGGCGCAATCGTCGATCACCAGAGGCATGGCCTCTTCCTCGCAGATCTCTAGTTTCCTGAGGGCTTCCGCCAGTCGAGCTCTTGTCGTTTGTGGTGACATGGAGCTGATATCCTTCTGCCCACCGTTTGTGGACGTGGAAGCCATCCTTTCCCGGCGGCGAAGATCGCCCCGCCGATGCGATCAGCATGCGCCGTCAAGAATCCACGCGGTAACCCTAATCGCCTCCAGGAGGTTTCCGGGTTTTCCGCTGGAAGTCACATACGCATTAATTTTCTGGTTGACAGGAAGTTCCCCACTATTTTTTGTACTCGTTCTCTTTTATTCTATCAATGAAAGATACGCAAGCTTTGCGTATTGGTGAAAAAAAAGTCTCTTGTAAAATAATAAATCAGGCTCTGATTAAAAAAAATTATATACGAACAGTATCATTTTTGCCAGTCATATACAGGATTACACCAATTTCTTCGTTTTTCCTCTCCTATACCAAGATTGCATGTGTATGGCTGGATTCTCCAGACCACTGTAACGAACCCAGGGTTGCTAGGATCGAAACAAGGGTGCATCGGGAAAATAGATCGAGTTCAGCTTGTTGCTTGAGAAAGAAGAAGGTGAGGTACAGGAGAAGGAGGTGAGATACAGAGAAGGTTAGGTGAGATAAAGAGTTCACTCAATACACACATGCCCTCTCTCTGCCTACCACGCACACTTAAGTAACCACACACACACAGCTCTGCCCGTGGGCCTACATGTCTGGCGAGTGGGTCCACTCTTTCCTTGTCCACTGCATCATCAGTGGGATGCAGGTGTGACATGCCCCTCTTCTTCAGAGAAAGCCCCGTCTTCCATTTGTGTTTCATCTTCAGGCGTTGTCTGGTCTTGACCGGTCATCCGCTCGCGCCAAATACTCGCCGCCGGAAATCGTTGCCGTAGTGTTTCATAGTCCTCCCAGGTTGTGCCCGACGCTGAAGAAGACCAACGAATGCGGACCTGGACCAGCGCTTGATCGCCCTTCTTGACCATCCTGCGCTCCATGATTTCCGCTGGCTCGTTGTCGGTGATGGACAAGTCCGGTGGTCGTGGAAGCTCGGAGAACACCGGCGAGTAATTGGGTGTGAAGGGCTTCAGTTGCGAGACGTGGAAGACGTCGTGGATGCGGCTGTCAGTGGGTAGCTCCAGCTTGTACGCGAGCTTGCCGATGCGTGCCAGAATCTTGAAGGGCCCGAAGAATTTGTACGCCAACTTGGCGCACGGTCGATTGACGACAGAGGATTGCGCATATGGCTGTAGTTTGAGAAGCACAGAGTCGCCCACCTCGAATTCGCGCTCCGTGCGATGGCGGCCGGCTTGCTTCTTGAACCGGTGCTGCGCACGAAGGATCTGTGCTTGTAGACGAGCCGTGTGTGCACCCCAGTCCCAGTGCTCGGCATCGAGGACCGGGGTTGTCTTGTCGTCCCAGAGGGCCATGGCGCCGAGGTTGGGTTCCACACCGTAGAGCGCCTTGAAGGGGGAAGAATTGATTGACGAATGAAAGGTAGAGTTGTACCAGAACTCCGCCGTTGGAAGCCAGCGACGCCAACGGTGCGGCGCGTCATGGATCGTGCAACGGAGGTACATCTCCATGCATTGGTTGACGCGCTCACTTTGGCCATCGGTTTGGGGATGGTACGCCATGGAGTACAACAGTTTGGTGCCCGCCGTGGTGAAGAGCTCTCGCCAGAGCGCGCTGGTGAAGACGCGGTCGCGGTCGGAGACGATAGAGTTCGGGAGGCCGTGGAGCTTGACGACATTGTCCCAAAAGACGCGCGCCACCTGCGCCGCGTTGAATGGATGATGAAGAGGGATGAAGTGTGCGAATTTTGTCAGTCGGTCAACGACCACCATGATCGAGTCGTGCCCTTCAGACTTTGGCAACCCCTCGACAAAGTCCATGGTGAGGTCCTGCCATGGCGCCGTGGGAATGGGGAGAGGAGCCAACAGTCCGGCCGGTCGGCGATGCTCATGTTTAGCCTGCTGACAGATTAAGCATTGTTTCACATAGTCCTCCACCTCCCGTTTCATGCCAGTCCAGAGAAACCCCTTCTTCAAGCGCTGGTAAGTTGCTGTGTTGCCTGAATGCCCACCGATCGCGCTGTCGTGCAGCGCACTGATCAGTTTGGTGCGCAGAGTTGTGTTGCTTCCAATCCAAAGGCGATCTTGGCGTCGAATCAGCCCCTTGTGCAGCTCGAACCCTTCCTCGTCGGGACTGTGGATGGCGAGCCGCGTTAGTTTCTCCTGAGCATCAGAGTCTGTGGCATATGAATTGGCCACTTCCTGTACCCAGGTAGGCTGACACAGCGAGAGCGCGGCCACATCCAGTGCTGCGCCCACCCGTGACAAGGCATCTGCCGCTCCTTTGTCCACTCCGCGCCGGTACTGAAACTTAAACTGCAGGCCAACCAACTTGGACATTGCTTTGCGTTGCAAATCTGTCTCGAGTTGTTGATCACCCAGGTGGCACAGACTTTTGTGATCAGTGACAATGGTGAACTGGCCGCGTTGCAAATAAGCTCGCCACTTGTCCACCGCCATCATGACGGCTAAAAATTCCTTCTCGTAAGCTGAAAGCTTCTGGTTGCGCACACCCAAGGCCTTGCTGAAGTACGCCACCGGGTGTCCTTCTTGCACGAGCACGGCACCGATCCCCGTGTCACAGGCGTCAGTCTCTATGCTGAACGGTTTGGTGAAGTCTGGCAATGTGAGCACTGGGGCACTGGCCATGGCGCGTTTGAGGAGGTCGAAGGCGGCCTGCGCTTGTTCAGTCCACTGGAATCCTTTCTTCGTCAGCAAATTCGTCAATGGCTTGGCGATGATGCCATACCGGGCTACAAATTTTCTGTAGTAGCCGGTGAGGCCAAGGAACCCACGCAACTCAGTTGGTGTGGAGGGTGTCGGCCAGTTGAGCATGGCCTGAGTTTTCTCCGCATCTGTTGCCACTCCGGTGCTTGAGATGACGTGACCAAGGTAGTCGATGCTCTCCTGAGCAAACGAGCACTTGGACAATTTGGCGAAAAGTTGGTGCTCTCGAAGAAGATCAAACACCAACCGAAGATGCTCCTCGTGCTCCTGTAGTGATTCACTAAACACCAAGATGTCATCGAGAAAAATGATCACAAACTTGCGTACATACTTGGAGAAGATCTGGTTCATGAGGCACTGAAAGGTGGCTGGTGCGTTTGTCAAGCCGAACGGCATGACTTGAAAATGGAAGTGTCCATGGTGAGTCTTGAATGCCGTCTTTTCTTCGTCGCCTTCTCTCATCCGTATTTGGTGGTAGCCCGCCCGTAAATCAAGTTTGGAAAAATAACGGGCACCAGCAAGTTCATCCAGCAACTCATCTACGATGGGAAGGGGAAAACGATTCTTCACAGTGGTGTCGTTTAGGCGATGATAGTCGACGCAGAAGCGCCATGAGCCATCCTTCTTTTTTACCAAGAGAACCAGGGCTGCGTAAGGGCTCATGCTATGCGTGATCACCCCGGAGTTAAGCATTTCTCTGACTTGCCGCTCGATCTCATCTTTCTGCAATGGCGAGTATCGGTAGGGTCGTGAGTTTGCTGGTTGTGCTCCTTCCACCAATGTAATGGCATGATCATATTGACGGTGTGGTGGCAGTTTCTTTGGTTCTGCAAACACGTCGCTGTACTCATTGAGGACCGTCTGAATACCCACTGGCAACGTGCTAACGGTGTCACTAGAGGGTGGATGGCGATCAATGAGTGCCATGTACCATATGTCATTTCCTGCTTGCCATTTGTTGAACTTTTCTGGTTCAATTGGCTCCAAGGACTGAACTGCGCTCTGTCGGACACCTTGCAGAGTGATCGTGGCGCCTTCATGCTCGAATGTGAGCGTCTTGTTGAGCCAATGGCAGCTCATTGGGCTGAATTGTTCCAACCAGTCCATGCCTAACACGCCGTCGTACGCCCCGAGCGTGAGCTGGCGCATATCCGTAGTGAAGGTGTGCCCCTGCAGCCACCATTTAACTCCGGGCACCAGCTTGTCGCAGACCAGACGCTCACCGTTGGCCACGCGAACGTCCACCGGCGGCAGGGGTGTTGTTGTCGTTGCAATCCTCTCGGCGAAAGATGCCGAGATGAAACTGTGTGTACTGCCGGAGTCGACAAGGAGGAGCATCACTTGATTTCCCACTAGTGCGCGAAGACGGATTGTGCGCGGCGTCTCCGTGCCTGAGACCGCTTGCGTTGACAGGACACAACACTCCTGGTCTGCTGGGGCTGCGCCTTGGTCATCCAAGAGCTCCATGGCCTGAATTGCATCTTCAGTGAGGATCTCGCCGTGCTCACCCATGTGTATTGTCAGCAACTGCGTGGCTTGTTTGCAGCGGTGCTCTCTGGAGTAACGATCGCCGCAACGGAAGCAGAGGCCATGCGCACGACGATGATCGCGTAGTTACCGCTCTCGCGCGAAGTCATCCCCTCCAGCAGCGGCGGGGGCAGCGGCAGGTCGCGGTGCAGCCTGTGGTCGAGGAGGCAGAGCGATGGGGTGTGTTGGTGGGCGCCCCACCGGAAACACGCGTGGTCGCGGACGATGTGCATCTGCTTCTTTTTCCTGAATTCTTGCGAGCACGGAGGCGCGAGTGATGCTCGTGGGTGCTTGGAGTCGTACTGCTGCCCGTAAATCGTCGCGCAGTCCGAGCAGAAACTGGGTGATGAAGAACTTGTTACTGAGCGTGCCGTCGAGTGCAAGCAGGTGGTACATGTGACCCTCGAACGCAAGCCTGTAGTCTGCCACAGAGCCAGTCTGACGGAGTTGCAGTAATTTGTGCATCTCCATCTCGAACTCATCAGGGCCGAATTCTTCCTTGAGGGCGATGCAGAATGCCTCCCATGAGAGCGCCCGATGTGCTTGACGGTATGCTTGGAGCCAATGCGCCGTGTGGCCTTCGATGTAGAGGGAGGCCGTGATCACCCAATTATGCGGCGGCACCCTGTACAACTCGAAGTACGACTCGCAGCGATCGATCCAGAGATAAGGTGCGTTGCCGTCGAACTTGGGGAAGTCATGCTTTGGGGGCTTGACGTAGTAGTCGTCCGCGTGCAGCGCCTGAGGAAGCCCGCAAGGAGAAGCTGGTGGCGGCATCTGGCCTGCCCCGGTGATGGTGACCATGGGGCGTTGCGGGATGAGGGGCGGGCCGTCATTGACGAGACGTGCGACCGGCCCCTGAACTCCGGAGCCCCTTTGTTGTTCTTGTAGGGGCGTGGCCGAGGACACGTGTGGAGCGCCTCCCCTGGGCATGAACTGGTGCTGGTGGGAGGAGGCAGCCTCCTGCTGCTTGTCGGGGTCGGGGCGCTGCTGGCGCACCTAATCGACGTCCGCCTGCGTCAGGTCCATCTCGCGGCGGAGGTGCGTGAGGTCGCTCGAGACCTGCATCTCAAGAGCGATTCCAACAACGATTTGATCTCTCCCGAGGTTTCCGACATGGCTACGAGGATGTGGCGGGTTTGAGCAGAAGGTTTGGATGGCGGCGCCGTCGCCCTCGCTCCAAATCGGTCCAACCCCGCTGGGGATTTTGGGCAAACTCGCCGGAGTGAATTGGCACCCACAGCGGTGGATATTACGGTCCGATCGAGAGGATGTGAGCACGAACTGGCGGGAAAAAAATTGGGGGAAAAAGGGAAGTGGCTCTGATTACCAGTTTGTAACAAACCCAGGGTTGCTAGGATCGAAACAAGGGTGCATCGGGAAAATAGATCGAGTTCAGCTTGTTGCTTGAGAAAGAAGAAGGTGAGGTACAGGAGAAGGTGAGATACAGAGAAGGTTAGGTGAGATACAGAGTTCACTCAATACACACATGCCCTCTCTCTGCCTACCACGCACACTTAAGTAACCACACACACACAGCTCTGCCCGTGGGCCTACATGTCTGGCGAGTGGGTCCACTCTTTCCTTGTCCACTGCATCATCAGTGGGATGCAGGTGTGACAACCACGCACGAAAAGAAAGCAAACATTTCGCGTCAATGGCGCGCCGGCGATGGATGATCTCTTCGGGACCAGTCTCTCCCGCCGGCCGTATACTCTCTCCCAACTATCACCTGCAAATAGCAAAGAGCACAGCAAAAATAATTTGACCTCCCTCTCACGGCCCGACGATCTTCACTCGCACTTTCTTGGCGTGCATCTCGGCGAACTCGGTCTCCGATACCTCCGAGTTGGACGACGACGTGAGGTGCCGCACCGAGTGGCGGTCGTCGCCAGCGTGGCGCGACCCCCCAACGCCGCCGCACGCCGCCGAGGCGAGCACGAGCAGTGCCATGGCCGTCGACAGGGCGGCGAGCGCGGCCCACGTCGCCCGGGCGCCGCGCCGCAGCGGCGCGCACTGGTTGCCCACGATGTCCGCGAAGCCGGCCTTCACCAGCTCGCAGCTCACCAGCCGCTCCGTGCCCGGGAAGATGTCCAGCACGTTCTGGATGGAGCTCGTGTACGTCTGCACCTTGTCGTAGTCGATCGCCGACGAGAGGTCGGCCGGCGCACAGTTGGCGCCACCGCCCAACTCCGAGCACGTCAGCCTCCGCAGGATCTTCACAACAACAGCGCGAGAACAATCAGTGCCATGTCGTCAAGATCAGATTTCCGCTTCAGACGCTTTGGTTCCTGGAAGCATTTGCTGCGGCTGAGCTGCTTGTTTGTTTACCTGAGTTTACATGGCAAAAACTGCAAGAAGAATGATAAGCATGACAGACACAAGATGGCATCTGTCAAGAAAATCATCGATGGCACCGTCTCCTTTTCTTTCGTTACTTTTGGAGTACCTGGTCTATGATGTCGTGTATGCCTGCACCAACATCGTGCAGGATGACGCTGCCGGACATCTTCTCGCTGCAGGGTATGATGGCGCCCAGCATGCTGTTCTTGGGGTTCAGCTGGTACTCCTCGAGGGCCGCGCACGTGTCGCCGGCGAACTTGTCGAGGAAGTAGTACAGTCCGAAGTACATCCAGAAGAGGACTGTCAGTACCCAGCACAAGGCTATGCACCTGTTGCAAACAGATAACTGTCATCAGAATATGAACTAAAATTATTCAGCTTATTGTGGTGGATGTCTGAAGTAAATGATATTTACTCACATATAGTACAACTTCTGTAGCCTCAAAGGTCTTCCCACTACAATAAAGAAGCAACGTGTTAATTTTATTTTGAAGTAAGAGAATTTATGCCCACTGAGAAACATTTCACAATGATCACTTACCTAGCAAGACAAGGACCACGACAAGATTCAGCGTCACGGTTAAAATGATGACAAGTTCTCTGAAAATTATCAGCTGTATTAGTTCCCATGATGATTTTGAGGTTTCATAAGATTCAAGAACTACTAATGTAGTATAGTATCTACCATGCTTATCATGTAAAAAGTTCTTACAATGTGTTGATGCCTTTGCTGACCAAGCGCATGTTCTTTTCGGCCTTCGCCTGAATTTCCACAGCTTCAGAGTTCAGTGCCTTTACTGTGGAGTTCAGATGATCAAAGGATTGGCTACTAATGTTGTATAGCTTCGATATGTTCTGCATCCTCTCAATGGCTCCTGTAATGTTGTAAATCGTCGCCGTCGCTTCAAGCGCTGTTCTCCCGACGATATCTTTGATGGACTCTGCTCTAGAATGAAATCGCACAGCACCCTGAAGCGCAATTGCCGATGCAACTCTGCAAATAAAGCGTGGCAGTAGATGAGTCACAACGTTTCGACGAAGATTTTTGGTTTTGCAATGGTTGCATATCATGTGAGAATTTGATAGAACTACCGCCGAGCTGAAACTTACATGGCAAAAACTGCAAGAAGAATGATAAGCATGACAGACACAAGATGGCATCTGTCAAGAAAATCATCGATGGCACCGTCTCCTTTTCTTTCGTTACTTTTGGAGTACCTGGTCTATGATGTCGTGTATGCCTGCACCAACATCGTGCAGGATGACGCTGCCGGACATCTTCTCGCTGCAGGGTATGATGGCGCCCAGCATGCTGTTCTTGGGGTTCAGCTGGTACTCCTCGAGGGCCGTGCACGTGTCGCCGGCGAACTTGTCGAGGAAGTAGTACAGCCCGAAGTACATCCAGAAGAGGACTGTCAGTACCTAGCACAAGGCTATGCACCTGTTTGCAAACAGATAACTGTCATCAGAATATGAACTAAAATTACTGAGCTTATTGTGGTGGATGTCCGAAGTAAATTAATTTGCTCACATACCCTCCTTCCGGAAATACTTGTCATCAAAATGGATGTATCTAAAACTAAAATACATCTAGATACATCAATTTCAATGACAAGTATTTTCGGACGGAGGGAGTAGATGACATGTATGGGGCCGGCCCTAATTAGTTAGATTAGGTTAGCTTATTTGTTTACTAGTCAAATGTGTAGATGACATGTGCCCCCCTTTTAACTAAGTTAGATTTTATTTATTTGTTTAGGTTTAGTCAATGCCATGTGGGCCACACCTTCCCATTTGACCAGTCAAATTGACTTGGTCAATTCGGATTAAAAATAAATACAAAATTCCGAAATATTGTTTAAATCTTTGAAAAATCATATAAAATAATCCGTAACTCAAATGAAAATGTTTTATACATGAAAGTTGCTCCGAAAAATATGACGATCCCGAATACGCATTATGTTCATCTGTCACGTGCCCCTAGCATAGCGAACATGGAACCGTCCCCATCCGTTTCATCTGTCGGACAATGCCTAACACCGGGAATGCTTTCTCGGATGTTTTCCCCCTTCGCCAGTAGCACCTAGTACTGCGTTAGGTCACCCCTAGCACCGGGTTTTGCCATGTTATGCTTTGTGATGCTTTGTTTGCATTATATTTATTGTTTCTTCCCCCTCTTCTCTCCGGTAGACCTCGAGATAGCTGCCGGTGCCACTGTGATTAACTACGTCGACGACGACCCTTCCTTCTCAACGGAGCTTCCAGGCAAGCAAACCCCCTATTGATCATTCAATATCGCCCATTCCCTTATCTCTTATGCTTGCATTAAAACTGCTACTACTTTCTGTATGATCCTACTCTGATGCATAGCCTGTTTTTGTTACCTGTTTTCATACCTTACCTGCTTATTCTAAACTGCTTAGTATAGGCTGGTTAGAGATCCATCAGTGACCCCCACCTTGTCCCAGTTGCCCCGCTTTATGTTTGATGACTCGATCAACGTGATCGACGTCCAGGCCCCGACACGCACATCACCCCCCCCCCCCCCCGTTGTACGACTCTGCAGAGTTACTATCGAGTGCCAAGGGTGATACCTCGCCAACACTTCTGATGTTAACCCTGTAGTGTAGTTATTCGGTCGTGGTAATCGAAGGTGGTTCCTCCTTCACCACTCCCGATAACGACTCTGTCATGCAACCCCTCAAGTGTGGACCAACGAGGGTGATTCCTCCAAGTCCACCTTGATGGTTACATCGAGTGGGAATCCATCGAGGGTGATTCCTCAGGTTTCCCCCTTGCTGTTTCAGACACACGGTTACTTTGACTTACCACAGAACCATGATGACATCGGGTCGGCCCCGAGGGGTACCCGCGAGTGATGTGAAGTCGGGTTGATCTGGAGGATACCCGCAGGTTTTCCACGCGGCGCGGCCGGGCATTCTTAGCCCTTGCCGCAAGTCCGTGAGACGGGGTGACGGGGTCACATGATCGTGTCTCTGCTTGTTACCGCACAGTAACAAGACACTAACGGTTTGGATATTTGATCCGAGTAGGCCTATGGCCTTTTCACACTAACCACCACGCGGGAATAAGTATGGGCACTCTGCGCCGTATGTATCAGCCGAAAGCTCAACGGACGTCAGCGATGAAGCGGCGCGCGCCGGGTTGGACTAGAACGCCTTCTCTTGTATAACGGAGGCTAGGTCTGCTCATCGGGCCCACGCAACATGCAGGAGTGCAAAGGGCGATGGGCCCAAGACCCCTGTACGCTTAGGATGTAGATCGGCGTGCTGGCCTCTCTATTGAGCCTAGGTAGGACTGCGGCGTGTTGATCGGCCGAGGCCGGTCATGACTTGATGGTGTCCGGCCGGAGTTGATCGAGCGTGTTGGGTAAGTTGGTGCACCCCTGCATGGAAGTATTCTATCTATTTGAATAGCCGTCTACACGGTAATGGAAGCTCGGAGTTGTATCCCGATCGATACAACTAGAACTGGATGTTGAGGCATGTAATGAAAATGATGGCTCCGGAATTGTTTCCTCGCAGGGAGTCGAGGAAGTGATCTCTGGGCGCTAATGTTACAACATGTTTACTAAATATAAACTGCTATTCTATACTCTTCTGAATGCTGCAAGATGCTTGGAGCTGCTTGAAGATGCTAGTCTTCGATAGGCTAGGCTTTCCCTTTCTCTTCTGGCATTCTACAGTTCAGTCCATAGATACTACCATTTCATTGATACCGATGCATATGTAGTGTAGATCCTTGCTTGCGAGTACTTTGGATGAGTACTCACGGTTGCTTTGCTTCCCATTTTCCACCTCTTTCCATTCTTCTCGGATGCTGCAACCAGATGGTGGAGCCCAGGAGCCAGGCGCCACCTTCGACGACGACGACTACTACTACACCAAGGGTGCCTACTACTGCGTGGAGGCCGTCGACGACCAGGAGTAGTTAGGAGGCTCCCAGGCAGGAGGCCTTGCCTTTTCGATCGTTGATGTTTGTGCTAGCCTTCTTAAGGCAGAACTTGTTTAACTTATGTTTGTACTCAGATATTATTGCTTCCGCTGACTCTTGTGTATTCGAGCCCTCGAGGCCCCTGGCTTGTAATATAAAGCTCGTATTATTTTAATTTGTGTCTAGAGTTGTGTTGTGATATCTTCCCGTGAGTCATTGATCTTGATCGTACACATTTACGTGTATGATTAGTGTATGATTGAATCGAGGGCGTCACATTGGGCCTTCATCCTTTGATAGTCTTGGGGGTAGAAAGTATTGCTTGGTGATTGTGGATGATTATTCAAGATACAATTGGGTATATTTCTTCAAGAGGAAGAGTGAGACCCAACAAACCGTCATCGACTTTGCAAATGAAGCTCAACGTCAACACAATGCAAAGATCTTGACAATAAGAAGTGACAACGGCTCCGAGTTCAAGAACTATACCTTGGATGAGTTTCTTAGTGATGAGGGGATCAAGCATCAATATTCCGCACCTTACACCCCTCAACAAAATGGTGTTGCAGAGAGGAAGATCCGGACATTCATGGACGCGGCAAGGACCATGATGGCGGAGTTCAAGTCTCCGTACAACTTTTGGGTCGAAGCCATCAACGCCGCTTGTCATGCATCCAATCGGCTCTATCTCCGCAAAGACTTGAACAAGACTCCATATGAGATACTTACCGGCAACAAGCACAACCTCAAGTACTTTCGGGTGTTCGGTTGTAAGTGTTTCATTCTCAAGAAAGGTGTTCGTTTGTATAAATTTGAGGCTAGAGCTCATGAGGGCATATTTGTTGGTTATGCTACAAACTATCATGCTTAGCGTGTCCTCAACAAGTCCACCAGACTCATTGAGGAGACGTGTAACGTGGAGTTTGATGAGAATAATGGCTTCCAAGTGGAGCAAAGTGGTACTTGTGATGTAGGTGATGAAATTCCTCCCCAAGCCATAAGAAGAATGGGTGTTGGCTATATCCTACCCATTGAGGAACCCCTTGTGGCCGAAGGAGAAGGACAATGTTCCACTCAAGTGGAACCATCACCAACCCAAGACCTACACGCTTCCGAAGAACAAAGTGAAGGCCATCAACCAAATGAACAAGATCAAGGGCAAGATCAACCTCAACATGGTGGTGAACCACCAAGTGATACCCAAGGTCAAGTTCTTACCACCGAGCAAGTTCAAGATCAAGAGCAAGCTCAAGATCAAGAACAAGCTCAAGACGACGCTCAAGATGATCAAGTTACCGCTCCTCAACTCTCTCTTTAGGAGGAATTGGAGCGTCGTGCCGCCAAGATTGCATCCAAGCTCACTACCAAAGATCATCTCATGAAAAATGTGCTTGAAAGCTTAAGAAAGGGGGTAAGCACTCATAGACAATTAGCAAACTATTGTGAACATCACGCATTTATCTCTTGTGTTGAACCCCAAAAGGTCTATGAGGCGCTCGAGGATCCGGGTTGGCTTAATGCCATGCATGAAGAACTCAACAACTTTGAGCACAACAAGGTGTGGAGATTGGTGCCAAGGCCAAAGGAGAACCATAATGTCATTGGAACCAAGTGGATATTCAAGAACAAGTAAGATGCTCATGTGATTATCGTTCGCAACAAGGCTCGTTTGGTAGCACAAGGCTACTCCCAAGTCGAGGGTATCGACTACGATGAAACCTTTGCTCCTGTTGCTCGCCTTGAATCCATTCGTTTGTTGATTGCTTATGCTTCTCATCATAACTTCAAGTTGCAACAAATGGATGTGAAGAGTGTTTTTCTTAATGGTCCTATTAATGAGTTGGTGTATGTCAAACAACCCCCGGGGTTTGAGGATCCCGAGTTTCCCAATCATGTGTACCGACTCGATAAGGCACTCTATGGCCTTAAACAAGCCCCACGTGCGTGGTATGAGCACCTTACAGAGTTGTTGCAAGATCGTGGGTTTGAAATTGGGAAAATCGACCCCACTCTTTTTACTAAGAAGGTCAAAAGGGAGTTGTTTGTATGCCAACTATATGTTGATGATATTATTTTTGGTTCTCCTAACAAAGCTTTCAATGAGGAGTTTGCTGCTCTCATGGCCTCGAAGTTTAAGATGTCCATGATGGGAGAGTTGAAGCTCTTTCTCGGGTTCGAAATCAAACAAAAAAGAGAAGGAACCTTCATCAACCAAGCCAAATACACTCAAGACATGCTCAAGAGATTCAAGCTAAGTGATGTCAAGCCGGCTTCCACTCCTATGCCCGTCAAATGCCAACTTGACATAGATTCCAATGGTAAAGCGGTGGATCAAAAGGTATATCGTTCCATGATTGGCTCCTTGCTTTACCTTTGTGCATCTAGATCGGATATCATGTTGAGCGTGGGAATTTGTGCACGGTTTCAAACCGCACCTAAGTAAAGCCACTATGTGGTGGTCAAGTGAATCTTTCAATATTTAGCTCATACCCCAAACTTTGGCTTATGGTACCCAAGAGGAGCTAACTTCAATCTTGTGGGCTTTTCGGACTCGGATTGGGCGGGAGACAAAGTGGATAGGAAGTCAACTTCCGGAGGGTGCCAATTTCTCGGTTGCTCTTTGGTGAGTTGGACTTCTAAGAAGCAAAGTTGCGTGTCTCTCTCTCCACCGAAGCGGAGTATGTGGCCACCGGTAGTTGTTGTGCTCAACTTCTATGGACGAGGCAAACTTTAAAGGATTACGATGTCATTTGTGACAAAGTGCCTCTTTGGTGTGACAATGAAAGTTCCATCAAGATTTCTCTCAACCCGGTGCAACACTTCAAGACGAAGCATATTGAGATTCGGCATCACTTCATCCGGGATCACATTAGGCGAGGGGAGATCGAGCTCAACTATGTCAACACTCATGATAACCTTGCAGATATTTTCACGAAGCCCTTGGATGAAGCAAGATTTCGTGAGTTAAGGCATGAGCTAAATATCATTGATTTGAGCAATGTGGCTTGAACCTTTGCACACCCCACCATACTCATCTTGATGTCTTGTTTAGGTGTAGGCATGGACATAGGGGGAGTATTGTTCTCTCAATGAACTCTTCCTCCCCCCATTATGCATAAATTGATCACGTCTTTCACATTAGCCATTTTTATGGTACTTGTGCTTCAAAATGAGTTTTGGTCATGGGCCCAAGGTTAAAATCTTCGCGGTGCCATATCACTTGACTCAAACATAGGTGGCCTCGGCCACCGCCCTCTCTTTGAGAGTTGTGTGGTGTTTGGTTCTTGTCCTCTCATGGGCGTTTTTCTGCCTTTGTGTTTGCTCCCTCGCCTCTTCGTGTATTCTTGTTGCTTGAGCTAAGCCTTTTTCTATTGTGTCTTCGAGTTTTTGGCTGGACGGTACTACCGCTCGAGGCGCACGGTACTACTGCTGATATACATCAAGCGGTACTACCGCCCGCCCGAGCGGTACTACCGCTGCGAGGCGGGACTAGGGGGTTATGTTGGGGCGCAGGGAGTTTATTTCTCCCCCACGCCCATTCACTCGACCCTCTGGTCCTCTTCGTGCACCAGCAACGAACTCGCCGCGGGTGGGCCGCCTCCTTCGAGCCATCTTTCACCTTTTCCTCCGGTGGGATCAATCCCCACACCTTCCTCTAGACATGAATGCTGGTATTGCCCCCGATCTCTTTCTCTTTGCTTCTAGGTTTCAGATCTAGTCTTTAGGGGCAATAGGCTTTGCATTCTTCGACTTTTGGCCAAATCGAGGCTTGAGTAGGATGGTGAAGGATTCTAGACCATTTGGATTGATGTTTGGTAGGTCTATTTTTGAACTTGGCATCCCGACAATACCGGATTTGGCAGCGGCAGTAGAGGAACCGCCGTTCCCCGCCTAGAGCGGTACTACCGCTTGAGCGGCACTACCGCTGCCTGAGCATGGTACTACCGCTGGAGGCCAACTTCCATCATACCCGTACCAACTATTGATCCTTGTTGCTTTCTCTAGTGGCTTATGCTCGTTCTTTCGTGTTGTTTCTTGCGTTCGTGTGTTTGGTTCCAGGTGATGGCCCTTCAGAGCAACCTGTCCGCCGTGTCAACCCCGGGCGTTGTACTTCAAAGCGCTATCGCACTTCCGAGTCAGGGGCTGCTTCCTCAAGTGTGCCTCCTCCTTCTCAGCCCAAGAAGACTGTTGCGAACAAGCCCAAGCCTAGGGCCAAGTCTGTGACAAAGATGACTGCAAAGGAGTTCTGGGAAAGGCGCCGGCGCAACCCATATGCGGAAGATGAAGAACCCACTTTGGTCAACTGCCCGTTTCAGTGGGCAATCTATTTTGATGTGATCAAAGCGAAGAAGAATCTTTATGTTGATGTCCGCTCCATCGACATTGCCTATATGGAGAAGGATCCTGCCTACTTTGGCGAAGCGCTGCAGATGTGTACTAAGCTGAATATTCTCAGGATCATGGAGTTCAACAAGGACTTTGATGCGGATTTGGTGGCTCAATTTTATGCCACGGTTCATCTGGGCACTGATGCGGAAAGGACCTTGACTTGGATGACTAATGGCAAACTTTTGTCTGTCAAATGAAAGGCGTTCATGGAATTGTTTGGGATTGAAGATCAAGGGCTTGAGAACCCGGTTGGCTTTCGTCCTCACCAGAAGACAACTTCTATTCACAAGCAAGCTCTCTGGCCGTTCTGCACTATGAAGATTAACCCCGAGACGCAGAAGGAGACGTATGAGCTGCATGTCTACCTGGACATCATTCATCGCATCTTCAGGGAGACTCTTTTCCCACGCATTGGGAACTTGGATATGGTTACTCGTTTCTCGTGGACATGTTACTTTTCTGTCAGCATGAGAAGGAAGAAAAAAATGGCGAGTCCTTGGATATCTCTCATGTCATGTGGTCTGAGCTTCTCTCCGCTATCTCCGAGCGCAAGTGCCCCATCTATGGGCCTTTTCTCATGTTGCTTACTGAGAAGGCTTGGGAGCACACTTTTCCTGCTGTCGTGCTGGAGACTGGCGAGTTGATCCCTCATGAGATCAAGCGTCTGAGGAAGAAGGAGAACTGGGGCACTTCGGTTCCGAAGTCTGGGATTCCGTCTGGAGTTGACGAGGTCGAGGCAGAGGCCGATGCTGATGATGATGAGGATTATGAGCCCTCTGGAGCGGCGCCCTCATGGGCAAAGAAGCTCAAGCGCAAGATGAAGAAACTTTTCTGCATGGAGTCTGATGGACAGTATATGGCTCATGTGTCTGAGAAGAAGGCCAGGAGCCGTCACAAGGAGCTCATGCGTCAGTTAGGTACAACAGTTGCCAGCGAAACTGAGGGCAAGATCACCGATGAGGAGTGGGTTCAACAGCACTGCCCATGGACAGACTCAGACACCGAGCAGCCCCTTGCCGATGACGGAGGAGCGGCCGATCACGCGGGGATGTGATGACGGAGATCATCAGTTATGTTATCACCTGTGATCGTAGCAGCACTCTTTGCCTTTTTGGTGTCTCGCTGCCAAAGGGGGAGAGAGTTTAGGGATTTGTCGTTGTCATTGTCGAGTTGCGAGTGTGTCTCATTTGCCTTGTCTTTCTCTCGCGCAAACTCTTTTCTCGTCATTTGCTTTTGGTTTGGTTTGTGCTCATGAGACCTGGTACCCTATCATATGGTGTGAGACATATGCTACCCTATCCTATTATTATCTCTGTATGTCGAGTACTTTAGTAGTTTGTGAGTTCATGCTTATCTCATATGTCTACTTTGCTCACTTGCTACTCTATTGCATCCTAGCTCATATATGTCTCATCTTTGATGCAAATGTTGTTAGACTATAAAATATAGGGGGAGTGTTGATCCTAATGTGTGTACTTTGCATCCAAAGGCACTTCTATTTAAGTGCACACATTTAGGGGGAGCCCGTCTATATTTTGTAGTCTCTGGGATTCACTTATTCTCTTGTCATTCCTTTGTGCAAATCCCGTGTTGTCATCAATCCACCAAAAAAATGGGAGATTGTTAGGGCATGTCTCTCTCTAAGTAATTTTGGTGATTAATGACAATGTTTTTGCAGACTAATCGTGTGCGTTGAGTATTTCAAAGATTCATTCCTTGGCACGAGACGATTCTTTCCCCTCGGAGCTTTAAGTGAAGACGGTGTAGTCTCTTTCGTTGTTTTGGTGGACTTGAGTCGTAGGAGACACCGTACTATCAAGAGGGGGTCCGCAATGGAAAGGCTAGGGTGGAATCAACACGTACACGTCATTTTTGCACGTCCAGCTCCTTTCCTCTCCTTGGAGTTTGTTGTTTCAACGGAAGTGGAGATTGTGAGGAGATAGCGGTAGTGCCGCCGCCAGCGCGGTAGTACCGCTGTCCTACAGCGGTAGTACCGCTTGGGTGCATCGGCGGCAGTACCGTCCTGGTTCGGCACCGCTACCGCCTCGATTCGAGGAGGTCTTTTCTCGTGTCGGGTTGTGCGGCAGTAGTAGTGGCAGTAGCAGCGGTAGTACCGCCCGTGAGCGGTAGTACCGCGGCTACCACTGCTACTAGTGTCGCACATACCCTCTTTTTCTCTCCCGTTCTCCCCCTGTGTCTTCTGCTCTCAATCTCTGCGGTAGTACCGCTCTGTGCGGGCTGAAGGGGGGGTAACGGTTGGATTAGTTCCCCCACTATAAAAGAAGGTCTTCTCCAAGTTGACCTACCTCTTTTCCCCCAAGCTCCATTGTTGCTCCAAAGCTCATTTTCGCCCGATCTCTCTCCCTAGCCAATCAAACTTGTTGATTTTCTAGGGATTGGTTGAGAAGGCCCTGATCCACACTTCCACCAAGAGAAATTTGATTCCCCCCACTAATCCCTTGTGAATCTTGTTACTCTTGGGTGTTTGAGCACCCTAGACGGTTGAGGTCACCTCAGAGCCACATTCCATTGTGGCGAAGCTCCGCAGTATCGTTGGGAGCCTCCAATTAGGTTGTGAAGATAGCCCCAACCTTGTTTGTAAAGGTTCGGTCGTTGCCTTCAAGGGCACAAATAGTGGAATCACGGGATCTCGCATTGTGTGAGGGCGTGAGGAGAATACGATGGCCCTAGTGGCTTCTTGGGGAGCATTGTGCCTCCACACCACTCCAACGGAGACGTACTTCCTCTCAAAGGGAAGGAACTTCGGTAACACATCCTCGTCTCCATCGGCTCCACTCTTGGTTATCTCTTACCTTTACTTGTGCAAGGTTATATTGTGTTGTATCCCTTGCTTGCTTGTGTGCTAGTTGTTGTTGCATCATATAGGTTGCTCACCTAATTGCATATCTAGGCAACCTATTTTGATGCTAAGTTTAATTTGGTAAAGAAAAGCTAAAATTGTTAGTTGCCTATTCACCCCCCCCCCTCTAGTCAACCATATCGATCCTTTCAGCTGAGCAAAAGGCATCAACCTTTTGGCTTCGTGTTCATCGTGAGTACCATGAACGCAAGAAGTTTGCGCTGTACAAAATGGAGAGCCAGCGTGGGTGGGTGTCTCTCTTGAAGCGATGGAGGGTGATACAACAAGAGTGTAACAAGTTTTGCGCCACCCTTGAGAGCATCCGGGCACGCCCCGTGAGCGGCATCGGCATCAAAGATATGGTATACATGCGCCCCTCTTCGTATCCGTTTTCGTTATGCTTGCATGTCCATTTGCCCATATGCTTGCATGCTATTCATTTGTATTACAAGCTGTGGAGGCAACATGACGACAAGTCCTTCAACGTCTCCCATTGCTGGATGGTCATCAATGGGGAGGAGAAGTTTAAGGCTCAATATACCGCCGCCAAGGCGCGTGTGGGGGGGGGGGGAGAAGCCGTCGAGGAGCTTGGGGAGGGCGAGAAGCCACGGCCGTGGGGGAAGACCAACTCCAAGAAGGAGGACAAGCGCGATGTGGCGTCGATTGCCTTGCATGCCACTTTGGAGGGCATGATGAGCAAGAAGGACACAAGCGAGGAGAAGCACCGGCAAGACAAGGAAGAGCAAATGAACGCCTTCATGGAGATCAAAAGGAGGATGCTTGAGCTTGATGCGGAGAAGCAAGCCAAGATGCTTGAGATGGAGGCAGAGAAGCAAGCCAAGATGTTCAAGATCGTGGCCGCCAATGCCAAGACCAAGGCAAAAGAAGTGGCACTCGCTAGCATGATGACGAGGGTGGAAATCATGAAGGTGGACTTGAACACCGTGTCGCCGAGGAAGAGGCCATGGTTCGAGAAGATGCAGGCCGACATGCTCAAGTTCGACAACGGGTGATCTATGGCGGAGAACGCCATCCTTTTTTTATATGCCGGCAAGTGTGCTGGCATGACCACGACCAAGATGGCGTGGTCGAACTCCCGCCCTTTTTTGTGCTCGCATGTGTGTCGGCCGCTGGCAAGTGCGCCAACATGAACTGCGTGGTGGCTTTTTTGGAGGCTGGCATTGTATGCCGGCCGTTGGCATGGCGCTGGCATTGTATGCCGGCCGCTGGCATGGCGCCGGCATGAACTCCGGGCGATGGGATGGCCGCTGGCATAATCTACAGCCGCAGGCCTTTTAAAATTTATGGGCGGACATGAAAAGGGTCGCGCACGTAAAACGGGGCGGACGCCGAGCGGGCGGCTGACCCAAACGGACGAAAAGCGGACAAAGCGCGCGTCTGTTTGGGTCGGCGCGTTGGAGTTGCTCTTAGAAGTGCTCCTTAAGAAAGGATAAGAGAATAAGAGTCGGCATGCACCAAACTATTATCTATACATTGACTAACCAATCAGAATAGTATACTTATGAACATTTAATCTGTATGTTAAAACAAAGGCAAGTGTCCTCTTATTTGGATCATAGAAAACTCGGCATGACTACCTGAATGCTATTTACAAAATGATATCAGAACTACTCTGCAAGCACATGGTAAGAAAAAAGGGAAGTAACTGGATGCTATTTCCAAAATGATGTCAGAACTACTACCCCTGTAACCAAAATATAAAGAATCAATTACTTTATTAAACTGCAAAAACGTCTTTTATCTATTCTGTTTTATTTCTACGAATGTACATAAAGAATCAATTACTTTGGTTCTGTTAGGTACCATCTTCCTTCTTCTGTTCACACAGAAGAAAAGCCTACTGGTCAGCCTAATCATGACCACCTTCAGATTTTTATAAAAGCACACAAGATCACTAAAAATATATTTAAATTATTCGTAACAGATAAAAGTACCCAGTTCTGATTCATACTGCAAGCCAAAAAACTAACCAGTGCTTCAGATTTGTAACTATGTGAGTATGTTGTGGACCCCATGCTCATCGTATGATTAAAATAGAACCTTAGCAAACCCTGGAGTAATAATGTAGTAATAAGGAAGTCCATAGCAATCAAACGAGGAGGTGCTGACTTGCAATTTAAAAATATAGATGTTCAGTTATATTCGGAAAAGCATGATGCGTGTTCAAATGAAATGGTTACTGAAAAGGATCTCACCTTGTTCCACCAGAACATGTAGTGATCCATAAACATAGTACATGTTCTCTGAAATAATTGGATCAGGCCTCGTGGTTCCACAGGATGGTGATGCGAAAGCACGATTTTTTTGAGAATTAAGTAGCAAACCTGCAATGCACAAAAGGGATCAAATGATTAGCAAACCTGCTGTTTGTCCTGAAGCTAGTTTAGTAAGAGAGAACATTTAGCAACAAAAATAAGAAGTTTTTTTAGAAGTTTGCAGCGAATATACAATGTGTGGCACGGAATATTTCAGAAAAGCATGAAACCTGTGTTCAGATGATTACTAAAAAAGGAATCTCACATTGTTCCACTTCCAATGGAACATGTAGTGATCCATAAACATGGTATATGTTATCTGAATTCATTGGTTCAAATCTCATGGCTCAACAGGATGGTGCTGCAAAAAGCACGATTTTTTCAAGAAATTAGTACCAAACCTGCAATGCACAAAAAAGATCAAATTGTTAGCAAACCTGCCATCCGTCCTGAAGCTAGTTCAGTAAGAAAGAACATTTAGCAAAATCAGATGAAGCTTTTTTTTTTTGCGGCGTGCATGCAACGTGCAGCATTGGATAAATCATTAATTCCAAACAAAAAGAACAAAACAAGAACACAGAAAATGTCTGACACTCAAGTAACAACTGCCTGAAAATATCATGCTGAAATTTTACATTGCCCATGAATTCTCAGTTATTACCTTTTGTGCATGGTGTCCTGCTCAAAGATGTCCTACCTGGAGCAGAAGTGATACCAAACCTGAAAAATATCACTTAGATAATGCTTCCACTAATACAAATCCACTATTACTGCAGACCATGGAATCCTGGATAAGTGGACAGCGTACCAAACAGTATGCAGTACACATGACAGATGTCAGGTATAAGTACTATTAGGAATAGATATTTGATGGGCAGCTTCAGGTAAAAGTTTATGCCAATAAATTGTTGAAGAGGCGATAGAAGCTCTAGATCAAGACAACCTAGAAAATACTCCATTATAATTCTTGAAGAGTTAAAGTTATTGATATATTAACTATCAACGGAATCCGGCCAAGCATTTTAAGAGAATAGCCGAAGAGCAAGAAACCAATCCAAAAAAATACCTTCAACAAACTTAAACTGCCATCCTGTGAACCTTATGAAAGGATTTGTCAGTGCTGCTTCCCATCCTTGTCAGCGCTGGACAGGAATTCCTCCAAGATGGTGGTGGCGGTGTCGATGAAATGCTACAGCTGGAGGAAGAGCTCGCCATAATCAGATGAATGTAGATGAATTGCTAAAAGAGGAAGATGACTCGTGATATCATGTGAGAATTGTGGAAGCGTCTCTACCTCCATTGGAGGCCGCGTGATGTTTATTTATAGGTGCCGAACGTGGCAAGCGATGTACAGATTGGTATCTAGATTGATCTTGGGAGGCAAGGAGACAGGTTTAAACTAGATTACAGTTCCATCTCTAATACCTCTGGATCCTTCTAGACAGTCGCAGGTTACAGATACTGCCAAGCCTAAGTATCCTGAGATCCCGGACTTCCCAATCCATTACCGAACCATCTTGAGCTCAATTTCTGAAGCAGGTTATCCTTGATGTCGCAATACCTTTGCGCCCAATCAACCGGTTCGACTCCATCAACGCCTAAGCCGGGGGCCCGGTCAGCGGACTCAAGGTTGATTGGATCTCTCCAGTCAGCCACGTAGGCGGACACTCGTCGTTTGAACTTATGCTTGAACTCGGTCCATGCCTGGTACTTATAATGGTTCACACGTGCCTGCATGCTCCGTATACTTTTGAAACCAGCCTTCAGTGTGAAGTGGTGAATTGCATTCTCCAAAGAATGGTCCACTGCAGCAAGCAGAACCAGCGATTTGTGCCTCAGAAACCTCTTCAGACGGCATGTGTATCCTTGGATGACGCCCTCCTGTGGGTGTGATGTTTGGCCAGAGGGGCCAAAATCAAAGCACCACAGATGTACCTGCCCGACATCTGGATCAACCTGAACAATCGCCTCAAGCATTGATTTTGACGGCTTCTCAGATCGTTCCCAGTTGGGCGAAAAAACGAACTCGTCGACGTCAATAAAGGCCATCCACTTGCAAGAGCTCTGGTGCGTTGCGGCACAATGGGAGAAGCCGGCTTCCTGCATTTTGATCCACGGCCAAGGCACGGTGGAGATGCTGATTCCGGCTGACCTCAACTGGGCAACTTGATCTGCCAAGTCATCCTTACTTCCATTGTCGTACAGGATGAAGTGGTCCACCCCGACAGCGGCATGATACAGCACCCATTCGCGAAGAAACTTTGAGACGTTGTGAATCATAGTGCATGCACAAATCAAGTTCTTTTCCGGTGCCACCGGCAAGCCACTTTCACTCTGCCATGGACGATAAGTCACGAGTGTGGGGATTGGATGCTCGCCTGTGGCTGCCACGGTGACACGGAACTCTGTGTTCCTAGAGTTCAGATGGATCGGTGGAGCGGGGCACCGGGTAACCTGCTGTACGGACGTGATGGCAGGGAAGGAGGCCACCACGGCATGGGTCTCGCCACAGTAGCGATACAGGCATTGGACACCGCCAGCAACATGGTTGACGCCCTTTGCAAAGACAAGAACATCGCCACTGTCGAGAGTTGCAGAGCTGAACGCGATCCGGCCGGTCCAATTCAGCAATGCGCGGCCAGGGCAATCGGCAGAGGAAGCCGAAGTGGGGAGCAGCACGGGCGCTTGGAGCGGCTGGAGGCTCCGGGCAGGCTCGGGCATTGGGCAGATGTAGGCGTGGCGGCCCGACCCCGGCAGCCTCCCAAGCGCGCTCGCCGGGGACGACGCTCCACCCTGGAAGGCGCACGTCGCCTTGGCGCCAGGCTCAGCGTCAGTCAGGACAAGAACCTCCCAGTCCGGGAGCAAGACAGCATCCGCGTCGTCGTGCTGCGGCGGCGAGCGGTCGGCCCCCGATTCCGAGTTCGAGGGGAGGCAGGGCGGCGAGCGGTGGATGGGCAGAAGGCGCCGCGGGAGGTTGGCTTCCGGCTGCGGCGGTGAGGCGTCGGCCTCCAAGTCTGACAGGAGGTAGGGCGGCAGCGGCGAGAGGGCGAAGGGCGGCGGGGCGAAGGGGGGCGGGGCGAAGGACGGCGAGCAGTCGGCGCCGAGGCCGAGGGGCAGCAAGCCCGGCGAGAAGAGCTGGCCGTGGGCGTAGGTATGGCCGCCGGCGAGCAGGAGGAGGCCGGCCGACACACCGCCGGCGATGGTGAGGACACGGCGCAGGCAGCTGCGGCGCCGGTGATGCGCCATGGCGGCGGGGCGATTCGAGCGGAGCGGGGAGCTGGAGGTTTCTTGTTCGCGCGAAAACTCTGCGATCGATTGCGCGGAAAAGCTTTTGCCAAATTAGGGCGTCGACGACCTGTATTATACGGTGTATCGGGTCCGACTACGGTACGTATATGGTAGCGTGTTCGCTACGCATACGGTAGCGTATTTTCTACGTATAGGGTGTACAGGCTACCGACCGACCGAGGCAGCGAGGTTTGGGTTCGACGCCAGCTGTTCCTTCGGGTCTGCCCGTGGGCCGTGGTCGAGCGTCGATCTCTTTTTTTTTCTCGCACGCTATCAAGATCAGGCTGGTTCTATGTCACGTTGCTGGATTTTTTTTTCTTTCTCGATAATAAAGTCAACATTTTATTTAGTCTGGGCCCGAATACGTATACGGTAGAGTTCAGTACGTATACGGCGTTCAGCATGTTTCGACCCAATTTTCGATTAAAAACTTTTTTTTCAGGGACAAAACCGAAGAGATAGGTACAGGGATACACTCCCTCCCTCAAAAAATCCAAAGTGATTCATGCCGATATAACCAAATCCGTCCAATTGGTGATGAAATCTGATGAAGGAATTGACTGAATCACGCAGCGACTTCAATCAATACCAAAAAATCAGCAACACAAGCAGCAGGGACAGGGGCGTGACAGTACCGGCGTGACTCGATCGTTGGAGCAGGACCAGCCGGTGTGGTCGCCGGAGAAGGGCGGTGCCGTCGAGGTCGCCGGGGCCGAGTCAGGCAAGGGAGCCCGCCGGCCGGAGCAGGCGAGGACGGCCGATCAGGTACCTTCAGGTCGCCGGAGCCGATCCAGGGGAGTGGGGTGAGCAGCGGCCGTGGGGGGCAAGCAAGGGAGGTCGTGGCGCAGTGGCGGGCGAGCGGGGGAGGACGGTGGAGGTTGCGGGGGTGGGTGTAGGAGGTCCGCGGAGCCAGGGGAGGGTGGCGGAGGCAGGAGCAGCCGGCCAGCGCTGGCGACGAGGTTCCGCGCGCCGCTGTGGTTGGCTGGGGGCGACTGGAAGGACATGGTCTGGTCGGACTGGAACAGAGGTAGGGATGATGTTGACAGGGGTAGTTCCGGAATACCAAAACAACGACAAGCTATTCACATTTTGTCCAACAGAAAACGTGTAACATTTAACGGGAGTACTATTTTCAGACGGAAACGCTACGGCTCACCCGGCTGATCTGTGTCGGCCCGGCAATGCTACACGTACAAACGATTTACAGGCTTTTACGGGATGGTTAATCTTGATTGGTCAATAGGTGAGCGGGGCGGCCCACCCTCCTGAAAATCAGGGAGGAAGAGAGGTTTGTGATTGGTTGTTAGATGAAAGGAGCGTGTAAAAGCGTGTAAGTCTTTGTATGTCTAGCATTTTTGGTGCCGGCCACCTCTTTGGCCGTCGGATCTGATTTCGATCGAACGGCTCGAGAGCAACCTCTTCCGTCGTCTAAGTTTGCAACTGGGTCATTGTCGCAATCCTTTCCACCGCAATAGCTAGTCTGTTCCAAATCGACGAAGGGGAGGCAGCGGCCACCGACCTGGGCGAGGGTAGGGTGTCGAGATGGGCGGGCTGGAGTGGGTGTTCGGCGGCTACTTCAACATCTAGCCGGAGGGCAGGAAGGAGCAGAGTGAGGCGACCTCAGGGAGCGTGCCGCACGCCGTCGATTGCCGCCAGTACTCATCGGAATCGACCAACATAGCTGGCGGTGGCGAGAGCAGGGATGATTTTTTTTTGCAACAAGGGTCATGTGCGATTGCAACAAAACTTTTGTTGCGGAGCCGCAAATGCTTTTTTGCAACAAGGCTCTTGTTGCAAGATGCTTTTGTAAGGATCAAGTTGCAATTGCAACAATGATCTTGTTTGCGGTGATGAGACCACACTATGAGCAGATCGGATGGCTCACGACGCGTAGCACAACCCATTTGGGAATCCTTTTGGGACTAGAGACTTGCCTTGGGTGACTGGTGCTTTGTTGTTGTTGTTCTTCTGAGCTTGCCCCGCTCTCTTTCCTTTCGTCCTCCCTCCATCGATAGCTTCGGCGGCTCGAGATGTGGGGAGAGGGCCCGGATCTTGATAGTATGGGTATTAGATTAGGTAGCTTCTCAAATAAAGCCACTTTTGGTTAAGATCTTCCTCTTCTTATTGTGGTCATATATAGTGGCAAGAGTATTGGTAGCCAGAGTTGGCTTTCTTGTAGGATATGAACCCTTGCTTGATACCATCCCAGATCTAGAGTTCCCCTCTTTGGCCAATTTGATTCTCTCTAGCTGCAGTAGAAGCAAAGGAGAGATGGAAGAAGATGGAGGGCCCAACAAGCTGCAAAATATGTTTCCCTCCTAGAGCTCATCAACTTCATCGCGCTTGTTGAAGCCTTGGCGCTCGCCTGAGTGCCACTTCCTTCGGGGAGGATCTTGTTTGGGTAGTTGGCAGTCGGCCCCCGACGCGCAACAGTTGTATTCTCTAGTCGAATGGTGACATTATGGAGTTGCCAACTCCGGTTATTCCCTCTGGCACTGGTGAAGAAAAGCTTATAGAGGAACAATATTAGTGGTGCACCCGAAAAAGAGCCACAACACTGGTATGTGCCCAAAATACCAGTGGCGTGCGTCGAACGACCCACATCACTAATAACGTGCTACTAGTGGCATGCCACAGAACACGCGACCACTAGTATGTTGTAGGGGGACATGTTGCGTAAAACAAAACAAAAAACGCACAAGATCCAACCAAGATCATTATCGAGGTGTGGGTAACGAAGTCATACTAATGATCAACTCAACACAGCAGGAAGAAGAGGAGATGTTATTGAGGACTACTAACTCCCGCGGCTAGGTTATACCTCTCGACCACAAGAGTTTCTCCTCCAAGAAGATCTGCCCGATCTAGCGTCGAAGTGGACGATGCCTTCAAGGTATCGAGGTTGGAGTCAAAATTTGACAAGCAGTTCGTGGCTATGGGGAAGAAGAAGAGGAAGAAGAAGCGATTCAACGTGCTCTACATGGGAGAGAGGGGATTGGTCTAGGGCTTCTTGTGCCTTTGAAGTGTCCCTGCATCTATTTGTATAAAGGTGCGGGAGGAGGCTGGTCGACCAGGGGTGCCATGCCTTGGCCCCTAAGAAAGGGAAGTCACCAAGACCTGTAGGTTGGCTTGTCCCCCAAGCAAGGGGAGGGGGTGGGGATCAGCCAAGACCTGCCATGCGGGCTGGCTGGGCCCCCAAGAAAAGGGGGACAACCTTCCAGGGTCCCCTTCTAGATGGTTCTGGAATATTTTAAGAGCCTTTATAAGAAGTCTTCCTCTTAGGGTGTGTGCGTGAGCATAGATCTTCACTTTTCAAAGATGATTGGGAGGTCGATTCCCCTTCATGATTCAACTTGCATGTAGTAGTCGGTTATAAAGTAAAAGGTTGTAATGGAAAATGTAAAAGGTTGCAACGGAAAATTAGATTCATTATCTCTGTAACGATGGGTTCTGGTTGTTTCTCAAAAAGAAAAGAAAACAATGGGTTTTGGTTTGACCATGTTGTGTAGCAAACTTAGGGTGAAAATGCATTGCTTCGATTCTTTCTTTTTTGCACGACCGCCTCGGATCTCCAAGCATTGCACACCCGAGCATCTTGGATGCCATTTTTGATATATTTCTACTTTTTTGAATTAGTGATCATCGGGAGCAGATGAGCATGAACTCATATATAGATTACCGCCTTACAAAATGGATTACCATCTTACAAGTTACAAGTATAGTGCACATGTTGAACCAATCAAGGGTGAGGACAAACGTTTTAGAAGAACCGCATAAAAACGACAAGAAAAAGCGACGGAGCAACAAGGCACACATTCGCTTCTACTCCCTCCATTCCTAGATATAATCCCTTTTAGAGATTTCAATACGAACTACATACGGAGCAAAATGAGTTCTACACTCTAAAATATGTCTATATATATGTGTATGTAATATGTATTGGAATATCTAAAAAGGCTTATATTTAGCAACGGAGGGAGAAGTACATTCCATTTTTCCTGGAGTATTTGGGTGTGGTTAGATTCATTATTGAGATAATACACATTATTGGCATAATATTTGTTTAGTTGTCATTTGTTACTCACTCTCTTCGATAACTTCATTCATAAAAACAGTGGTTCCTCTTTGCAGCAGTAAGTTGAAGCTTAGGTATATTGTACCATGTGAAGTCTATTATATTTAAAATGGCGACTTCTGCGGGTGTTTGGTCACGGTTGTTTCTCTTGGCAGCAGTAAGTTGAAGCTTAGCGGTGGATTCTTGCCGACACCACTCCGATCCCGTCAATCATGGACCTGTGTTCTCCAGCTTTCATGGCTTGACGGAGTCGCCTGCCGATGCAGTTTTTGCCCCCGGCGCTCCGGTTGCTGCGCTTCCTCTAGCTACTTCGCCTCGCCGGTGTTCCGGCGGCTCCGTCTCTGACGGCTCAGAACCGCATTCCCTTCCGATTATTGACTTGTCGGCGGTATAAGTCGCTACCCATCCCTCCGTGTCGGCTCTCTACCTTGCTGCCTTCCCGACCCCGTCACCTACACGCCAAGTCGGTTCTAGAGCTCGTGTTTTCCGGTGACTGCAGCCCCACCTCCCACCTTCTGAGGGCCGGCCGATCGACACCCTGACTTCCTCATATTTTGACCCCTGATATGGTGGTTATGGGATTGCTCAGACTCAGGCTAGGAGATAATCCATGCTCACTTTGCCGATGATGGTGGCGGCGGCACTCGTGGGTGTCGTTTCCCTTCCTGGAGGCGCTGCCATGGCCTCTATCCATGCCCCTCTCCGAGCATCGGGGGAAACCCTAGGTTTGCTTCTCCGGATCGGATGGCAGTGGCATCACAACATCGTCCCCTTCTTGAAAGTGCTATCTTGCTCGCTCAGGGCGTCCCCGGTGTTGGCTTTGAAGATGTTCATCGTTGTGTTGGTTCGGCCTACCTCTCTAGTTCTAGGCTTAGTGGGTTAGTTGCATCTGAAGGAAATATGCCCTAGAGGCAATAGTAAAGTTATTATTTATTTCCTTATAATCATGATAAATGTTTATTATTCATGCTAGAATTGTATTAACCGGAAACATAATACATGTGTGAATACATAGACAAACAAAGTGTCACTAGTATGCCTCTACTTGACTAGCTCGTTAATCAAAGATGGTTATGTTTCCTAACCATGAACAATGAGTTGTTATTTGATTAACAGGATCACGTCATTAAAAGAATGATCTGATTGACATGACCCATCCCATTAGCTTAGCACCCGATCGTTTAGTATCTTGCTATTGCTTTCTTCATGACTTATACATGTTCCTATAACTATGAGATTATGCAACTCCCGTTTACCGTAGGAACACTTTGGGTACTACCAAACGTCACAACGTAACTGGGTGATTATAAAGGAGTACTACAGGTGTCTCCAAAGGTACATGTTGGGTTGGCGTATTTCGAGATTAGGTTTTGTCACTCCGATTGTCGGAGAGGTATCTCTGGGCCCTCTCGATAATGCACATCACTTAAGCCTTGCAAGCATTGCAACTAAATGAGTTAGTTGCGGGATGATGTATTACAGAACAAGTAAAGAGACTTGCCGGCAACGAGATTGAACTAAGTATTGGAATACCGCCGATCGAATCTCGGGCAAGTAACATACCGATGACAAAGGGAACGACGTATGTTGTTATGCGGTCTGACCGATAAAGATCTTCGTAGAATATGTAGGAGCCAATATGGGCATCCAGGTCCCGCTATTGGTTATTGACAGGAGACGTGTCTCGGTCATGTCTACATTGTTCTCGAACCCGTAGGGTCCGCACGCTTAAGGTTACGATGACTGTTATATTATGAGTTTATGCATTTTGATGTACCGAAGGTTGTTCGGAGTCCCGGATGTGATCACGGACATGACGAGGAGTCTCGAAATGGTCGAGACATAAAGATTGATATATTGGAAGCCTATGTTTGGATATCGGAAGTGTTCCGGGTAAAATCGGGATTTTACCGGAGTACCGGGAGGTTACCGGAACCCCCCGGAGAGCTAAATGGGCCATGATGGGCCTTAGTGGAAAAGAGAAGAGGCAGCCCTACATGGGCCACGCGCCCCTCCCCTCCCTTGGTCCTAATAGGACAAGGAGAGGGGGCCGGCCCCTCTCTCTCTTTTCCCCCCTCCGCGAATCCTATTCCAACTAGGATTGGGGGGGGGGAATCCTACTCCCAGAGGGAGTAGGACTCTCCTGGCGCGCCCTCCTTGGCCGGCCAGCCTCCCCCCTCTAGTCCTTTATATACGGAGGCAGGAGCACCCCAGAGACACACAAGTTGATCCACGTGATCTTTTCCTTAGCCGTGTGCGGCGCCCCCAGCCACCATAGTCCTCGATAATACTGTAGCGGAGTTTAGGCGAAGCCCTGCTGCTATGGTGCATCAAGATCGTCACCACGCCGTCGTGCTGATGGAACTCTTCCCCGACACTTTGCTGGATCGGAGTCCGGGGATCGTCATCGAGTTGAACGTGTGCTAGAACTCGGAGGTGCCGTAGTTTCGGTGCTTGATCGGTCGGATCGTGAAGACGTACGACTACATCAACCAAACGCTTCCGTTGTCGATCTACAAGGTATGTAGATCATACTCCCCCTCTCGTTGCTATGCATCACATGATCTTGCGTGTGCATAGGAATTTTTTTGAAATTACTACGAAACCCAACAGTGGCATCCGAGCCTAGGTTTTATATGTTGATGTTATATGCACGAGTAGAACACAAGTGAGTTGTGGGCGATATAAGTCATACTGCCTACCAGCATGTCATACT
Source organism: Triticum urartu (assembly GCF_003073215.2). Taxonomy (NCBI): domain Eukaryota; kingdom Viridiplantae; phylum Streptophyta; class Magnoliopsida; order Poales; family Poaceae; genus Triticum; species Triticum urartu. The sequence continues at coordinate 65,154,811 of NC_053025.1, read as the reverse complement.
TTGGTTCGGCGGTATTGTTGGATGAAGCGGCCCAGACTGACATTACGCGTACGCTTACGCGAGACCGGTTCTCCCGACGTGCTTTGCACAGAGGTGGCTTGTGGGTGACAGTTTATCCAATTTTAGTTGAACCAAGTGTGGCTACGCCCGGTCCTTGCGAAGGTTAAAACGGAGTCAAATTGACAAACTATCGTTGTGGTTTTGATGCGTAGGTGAGATTGGTTCTTACTTAAGCCCGTAGCAGCCACGTAAAACTTGCAACAACAAAGTAGAGGATGTCTAACTTGTTTTTGCAGGGCATGTTGTGATGTGATATGGTCAAGACATGATGCTGAATTTTATTGTATGAGATGATCATGTTTTGTAACCGAGTTATCGGCAACCGGCAGGAGCCATATGGTTGTCGCTTTATTGTATGCAATGCAATCGTGATGTAATGCTTTACTTTATCATTAAACGGTAGCGATAGTCGTGGAAGCACAAGCTTGGCGAGACGACAACGATGCTACGATGGAGATCAAGGTGTCACGCCGGTGACGATGGTGATCATGACGGTGCTTCGAAGATGGAGATCACAAGCACAAGATGATGATGGCCATATCATATCACTTATATTGATTGCATGTGATGTTTATCTTTTATGCATCTTATCTTGCTTTGATTGACGGTAGCATTATAAGATGATCTCTCACTAATTATCAAGAAGTGTTCTCCCTGAGTATGCACCGTTGCGAAAGTTCTTCGTGCTGAGACACCACGTGATGATCGGGTGTGATAGGTTCTACGTTCAAATACAACGGGTGCAAAACAGTTGCACACGCGGAATACTCAGGTTATACTTGACGAGCCAAGCATATACAGATATGGCCTCGGAACACGGAGACCGAAAGGTCGAGCGTGAATCATATAGTAGATATGATCAACATAATGATGTTCACCAATGAAACTACTCCATCTCACGTGATGATCGGACATGGTTTAGTTGATTTGGATCACGTAATCACTTAGAGGATTAGAGGGATGTCTATCTAAGTGGGAGTTCTTTAAGTAAATTAACTGAACTTAAATTTATCATGAAACTTAGTACCTGATTAGTATCTTGCTTGTTTATGTTTGATTGTAGATAGATGGCTCGTGCTGTTGTTCCGTTGAATTTTAATGCGTTCCTTGAGAAAGCAAAGTTGAAAGATGATGGTAGCAATTACACGGACTGGGTCCATAACTTGAGGATTATCCTCATTGCTGCACAGAAGAATTACGTCCTGGAAGCACCGCTGGGTGCCAGGCCTGCTGCAGGAGCAACGCCGGATGTTATGAACGTCTGGCAGAGCAAAGCTGATGACTACTCGATAGTTCAGTGTGCCATGCTTTACGGCTTAGAATCGGGACTTCAACGACATTTTGAACGTCATGGAGCATATGAGATGTTCCAGGAGTTGAAGTTAATATTTGAAGCAAATGCCCGGATTGAGAGATATGAAGTCTCCAATAAGTTCTATAGCTGCAAGATGGAGGAGAACAGTTCTGTTAGTGAGCATATACTCAAAATGTCTGGGTATAATAATCACTTGATTCAATTGGGAGTTAATCTTCCAGATGATTGCGTCATTGACAGAATTCTCCAATCACTGCCACCAAGCTACAAGAGCTTCGTGATGAGCTATAATATGCAAGGGATGAATAAGACTATTCCCGAGCTCTTCGCAATGCTGAAAGCTGCGGAGGTAGAAATCAAGAAGGAGCATCAAGTGTTGATGGTCAACAAGACCACTAGTTTCAAGAAAAAGGGCAAAGGGAAGAAGAAGGGGAACTTCAAGAAGAACGACAAGCAAGTTGCTGCTCAAGAGAAGAAACCCAAGTCTGGACCTAAGCCTGAAACTGAGTGCTTCTACTGCAAGCAGACTGGTCACTGGAAGCGGAACTGCCCCAAATATTTGGCGGATAAGAAGGATGGCAAGGTGAACAAAGGTATATGTGATATACATGTTATTGATGTGTACCTTACCAATGCTCGCAGTAGCACCTGGGTATTTGATACTGGTTCTGTTGCTAATATTTGCAACTCAAAACAGGGACTACGGATTAAGCGAAGATTGGCTAAGGACGAGGTGACAATGCGCGTGGGAAACGGTTCCAAAGTCGATGTGATCGCGGTCGGCACGCTACCTCTACATCTACCTTCGGGATTAGTATTAGACCTAAATAATTGTTATTTGGTGCCAGCGTTGAGCATGAACATTATATCTGGATCTTGTTTAATGCGAGACGGTTATTCATTTAAATCAGAGAATAATGGTTGTTCTATTTATATGAGTAATATCTTTTATGGTCATGCACCCTTGAAGAGTGGTCTATTCTTGTTGAATCTCGATAGTAGTAACACACATATTCATAATGTTGAAGCCAAAAGATGCAGAGTTGATAATGAGAGTGCAACTTATTTGTGGCACTGCCGTTTAGGTCATATCGGTGTAAAGCGCATGAAGAAACTCCATACTGATGGGCTTTTGGAACCACTTGATTATGAATCGCTTGGTACTTGCGAACCGTGCCTCATGGGCAAAATGACTAAAACACCGTTCTCCGGTACTATGGAGAGAGTAATAGATTTGTTGGAAATCATACATACAGATGTATGTGGTCCGATGAATATTGAAGCTCGTGGTGGATATCGTTATTTTCTCACCTCCACAGATGATTTAAGCAGATACGGGTATATCTACTTAATGAAACATAAGTCTAAAACATTTGAAAAGTTCAAAGTATTTCAGAGTGAAGTGGAAAATCATCGTAACAAGAAAATAAAGTTTCTACGATCTGATCGTGGAGGAGAATATTTGAGTTACAAGTTTGGTGTACATTTGAAACAATGCGGAATAGTTTCGCAGCTCACGCCACCCGGAACACCACAACGTAATGGTGTGTCCGAACGTCGTAATCGTACTTTACTAGATATGGTGCGATCTATGATGTCTCTTACTGATTTACCGCTATCGTTTTGGGGATACGCTCTAGAGACGGCCGCATTCACGTTAAATAGGGCACCATCAAAATCCGTTGAGACAACGCCTTATGAACTGTGGTTTGGCAAGAAACCAAAGTTGTCGTTTCTAAAAGTTTGGGGCTGCGATGCTTATGTGAAAAAGCTTCAACCTGATAAGCTCGAACCCAAATCGGAGAAATGTGTCTTCATAGGATATCCAAAGGAAACTATTGGATACACCTTCTATCACAGATCCGAAGGCAAGACTTTTGTTGCTAAATTCGGAAACTTTCTAGAGAAGGAGTTTCTCTCGAAAGAAGTGAGTGGGAGGAAAGTAGAACTTGACGAGGTAACTGTACCTACTCCCTTATTGGAAAGTAGTACATCACAGAAAACTGTTTCTGCGACACCTACACCAGTTAGCGAGGAAACTAATGATGATGATCATGAAACTTCAGAACAAGATACTACTGAACCTCGTAGATCAACCAGAGTAAGATCCGTGCCAGAGTGGTACGGTAATCCTGTTCTGGAAGTCATGCTACTAGATCATGATGAACCTACGAACTATGAAGAAGCGATGGTGAGCCCAGATTCCGCAAAGTGGCTTGAAGCCATGAAATCTGAGATGGGATCCATGTATGAGAACAAAGTGTGGACTTTGGTTGACTTGCCCGATGATCGGCAAGCAATTGAGAATAAATGGATCTTCAAGAAGAAGACTGACGCTGACGGTAATATTACTGTCTACAAAGCTCGACTTGTCGCAAAAGGTTTTCGGCAAGTTCAAGGGATTGACTACGATGAGACCTTCTCACCCGTAGCGATGCTTAAGTCTGTCCGAATCATGTTAGCAATTGCCGCATTTTATGATTATGAAATTTGGCAGATGGATGTCAAAACTGCATTCCTGAATGGATTTCTGGAAGAAGAGTTGTATATGATGCAACCAGAAGGTTTTGTCGATCCAAAGGGAGCTAACAAAGTGTGCAAGCTCCAGCGATCCATTTATGGACTGGTGCAAGCCTCTCGGAGTTGGAATAAACGTTTTGATAGTGTGATCAAAGAATTTGGTTTTATGCAGACTTTTGGAGAAGCCTGTATTTACAAGAAAGTGAGTGGGAGCTCTGTAGCATTTCTGATATTATATGTGGATGACATATTACTAATTGGAAATGATGTAGAATTTCTGGATAGCATAAAGGGATACTTGAATAAAAGTTTTTCTATGAAAGACCTCGGTGAAGCTGCTTACATATTAGGCATTAAGATCTATAGAGATAGATCAAGATGCTTAATTGGACTTTCACAAACCACATACCTTGACAAAATTTTGAAGAAGTTCAAAATGGATCAAGCAAAGAAAGGGTTCTTGCCTGTGTGAAGTTGAGTAAGACTCAATGCCCGACCACTGCAGAAGATAGAGAGAATATGAAAGATGTTCCCTATGCATCAGCCATAGGATCTATCATGTATGCAATGCTGTGTACCAGACCTGATGTGTGCCTTGCTATAAGTCTAGCAGGGAGGTACCAAAGTAATCCAGGAGTGGATCACTGGACAGCGGTCAAGAACATCCTGAAATACCTGAAAAGGACTAAGGATATGTTTCTCATATATGGAGGTGACAAAGAACTCATCGTAAAAGGTTACGTTGATGCAAGCTTTGACACTGATCCGGACGATTCTAAATCGCAAACCGGATACGTGTTTACATTAAATGGTGGGGCTGTAAGTTGGTGAAGTTCTAAACAAAGCGTTGTAGAGGGATCTACATGTGAAGCGGAGTACATAGCTGCTTCGGAAGCAGCAAATGAAGGAGTCTGGATGAAGGAGTTCATATCCGATCTGGGTGTCATACCTAGTGCATCGGGTCCAATGAAAATCTTTTGTGACAATACTGGTGCAATTGCCTTGGCAAAGGAATCCAGATTTCACAAGAGAACCAAGCACATCAAGAGACGCTTCAATTCCATCCGGGATCTAGTCCAGGTGGGAGACATAGAGATTTGCAAGATACATACGGATCTGAATATTGCAGACCTGTTGACTAAGCCTCTTCCACGAGCAAAACATGATCAACACCAAGGCTCCATGGGTGTTAGAATCATTACTGTGTAATCTAGATTATTGACTCTAGTGCAAGTGCGAGACTGAAGGAAATATGCCCTAGAGGCAATAATAAAGTTATTATTTATTTCCTTATAATCATGATAAATGTTTATTATTCATGCTAGAATTGTATTAACCGGAAACATAATACATGTGTGAATACATAGACAAACAAAGTGTCACTAGTATGCCTCTACTTGACTAGCTCGTTAATCAAAGATGGTTATGTTTCCTAACCATGAACAATGAGTTGTTATTTGATTAACGGGATCACATCATTAAAAGAATGATCTGATTGACATTACCCATTCCATTAGCTTAGCACCCGATCGTTTAGTATGTTGCTATTGCTTTCTTCATGACTTATACATGTTCCTATAACTATGAGATTATGCAACTCCCGTTTACCGGAGGAACACTTTGGGTACTACCAAACGTCACAACGTAACTGGGTGATTATAAAGGAGTACTACAACTGTCTCCAAAGGTACATGTTGGGTTGGCGTATTTCGAGATTAGGTTTTGTCACTCCGATTGTCGGAGAGGTATCTCTGGGCCCTCTCGGTAATGCACATCACTTAAGCCTTGCAAGCATTGTAACTAAATGAGTTAGTTGTGGGATGATGTATTACAGAACGAGTAAAGAGACTTGCCGGCAACGAGATTGAACTAGGTATTGGAATACCGACGATCGAATCTCGGGCAAGTAACATACCGATGACAAAGGGAACGACGTATGTTGTTATGCGGTCTGACCGATAAAGATCTTCGTAGAATATGTAGGAGCCAATATGGGCATCCAGGTCCCGCTATTGGTTATTGACAGGAGACGTGTCTCGGTCATGTCTACATTGTTCTCGAACCCCTAGGGTCCACACGCTTAAGGTTACGATGACTGTTATATTATGAGTTTATGCATTTTGATGTACCGAAGGTTGTTCGGAGTCCCGGATGTGATCACGGACATGACGAGGAGTCTCGAAATGGTCGAGACATAAAGATTGATATATTGGAAGCCTATGTTTGGATATCGGAAGTGTTCCGGGTGAAATCGGGATTTTACCGGAGTACCGGGAGGTTACCGGACCCCCCCCCGGAGAGCTAAATGGGCCATGATGGGCCTTAGTGGAAAGAGAAGAGGCAGCCCTACATGGGTCGCGCGCCCCTCCCCTCCCTTGGTCCAAATAGGACAAGGAGAGGGGGCCGCCCCCTCTCTCTCTTTCCCCCCCTCCGCGAATCCTATTCCAACTAGGATTGGGGGGGGGGGATCCTACTCCCAGAGGGAGTAGGACTCTCCTGGCACGCCCTCCTTGGCCGGCCAGCCTCCCCCCTCTAGTCCTTTATATACGGAGGCAGGAGCACCCCAGAGACACACAAGTTGATCCACGTGATCTTTTCCTTAGCCGTGTGCGGCGCCCCCAGCCACCATAGTCCTCGATAATACTGTAGCGGAGTTTAGGCGAAGCCCTGCTGCTGTAGTGCATCAAGATCGTCACCACGCCATCGTGCTGACGGAACTCTTCCCCGACACTTTGCTGGATCGGAGTCCGGGGATCGTCATCGAGCTGAACGTGTGCTAGAACTCGGAGGTGCCGTAGTTTCGGTGCTTGATCGGTCGGATCGTGAAGACGTACGACTACATCAACCAAACGCTTCCGTTGTCGATCTACTAGGTATGTAGATCATACTCCCCCTCTCGTTGCTATGCATCACATGATCTTGCGTGTGCGTAGGAATTTTTTTGAAATTACTACGAAACCCAACAGCATCTTCCCTTACTCGGGTTGAGCATCCCTTTCTCCCTGCTCCGGGTTCCATGATTTTGTCCTTTGGCGTTCATGTCATGTATTGTACCCTCTGTTGCACTTTTTTACGCTGCAATGGCGGGCTTACGCCGGCATGAATGAATATATTAAATGAACGTGAAACTTACAACCAAGTGAAGAGGATGGTGAAAAAATAGAAAAGCTACATTCTCCTAGCTAAGAGCAACATCATTGATCTCCACTCTAGGAGAAGAGACCTCTTTAGCTCGGAGGAGCATCTATTAGACCATAACATGAGATCGTCTGCACAGGCGCGGAGCAGCTTGTACGCATCCTGTATTTCAGCTCTGAACACTTTAGCATTTCTTCGCTTCCAGATATTCCACAGGATAGCGATGATCACCGTAGATCGGACTTCGTCATTCATCAGTGAGCCCCCAGCAGGTTGTGATGGAGTTGGGCGTAGTATGGCAGAGAGAGTTGAGCTCAGCCCAAATCTGACGAGTTTGGGCGCACGTGAAAAGCAGGTGTTGATAGATTCGGAGTTGTTGCGGAAGGGGCAAGAGGCCGTAGTCGCACTGCCCCTCCTGAATCTTCAGATTTTTTCAAAACTATGACATATTTTATAGCATTTTCGGAAACTATAGCATGATTTGGATAAAAATCAAAAGTAGCACCCCGTCGGGCACGCGCTGGCCGAAATAGGAGTTTTCGGCCACCTCTAGGCTGAAGTAGGCTTTTCGGCCTTCCCTTGGCCGAAATGGTGGGGACCTTGCCGAAAAGGCTGTTTTCGGCCACCTCTTGACCGAAATACACTTTTTGGTCAACTGTAGGCCGAAATACACTTTTTGGTCAAGTGTAGGCTGAAAAGTCCTTTTTGTTCTAGTGTAGGCCGAAGTTGCATGGCTCATACATGTAACGCCCCGAGACCGATGTGCCAGGTGTCGTTCAGTTATTCGTTGTCGTTGCCGTGTCATTTGCTTGCGTGCTGCATCTTATCATGTCATCATGCGCATTTCATTTGCATACGTGTTCGTCTCACGCATCCGAGCATTTGCCCCGTTGTCCGTTTTGCAATCCGGCGCTTCGTTCTCCTCCGGTGGTCATTCTACCTTTCTTTCTTGGGTGGGGGTTAAACATTTCCGGATTGGACCGAGACTTGCCAAGCGGCCTTGGTTTATCACCGGTAGACCGCCTGTCAAGTTTCGTATCATTTGGACTTTGTTTGATACTCCAACGGTTAACCGAGGGACCGAAAAGGCCTCGTGTGTGTTGCAGCCCAACACCCCTCCAATTTGGCCCAAAACCCATCTAACTCTGCTCCATCATCTCGGTCGTTCGATCACGATCGCGTGGCCGAAAACCGCACCTCGTTTGGACTCTCCTAGCTCCTTATGCCTATAAATACGTGATCCCTTCCAAAATTTCACGGTGCAACCCTAATCCTCTCCCCTCTGCCTCGTTTTCCGCGCCCGACCACATCGCCTCCGCCACTTGGCGCCACCTGTGCGGCCAGCGCCGCCGCAGCCGCCGCCCTCCACCACCAGGAAGCCGCCACGTCGCCCCTGTCCTCCCCCAACCTCCCGCGGCCCTGCCAGGCCCGAGAGGGGCCCGCGGAGCCCATCTGCAGCGCCGTCGCAGCCCACGCGCACCCGCCTCCCCTTCGCCTTGCCGGATCTGCGCAGCGCCGCCGCCCCTTTGCCGGTCATCACCGGAGTTCCCCGCCGCCACCTCGTTCGTCGCCGGATCTTCACCACCGCGGCCAGATCCGGGCTACCCGTGCCCGGATCCGTCCATTCCCGCAGGCCCCGCCGTGCCCGCCTGCCGGATCTGCCTCGCCCGCCGCCTCAGGCCATCACCGGACTCTGCCGCCGCCACCATGGGTCGCCTCGGCCTCGGCGGGAGGTCGGGGAAGAGATCCCCCTCGCACAGCCCGCCTCCCCTTCGCCAGATCCAGCTCCCCTTCGTCCAGGCCCAACTCCCCTTCGTCCAGGCCCAGCTCCCCTACGTCCGACCCAGTGCGCCGCCCGCGCCTGGCCTGCCTCCTACGCGTCCCGGTTCGCGCCTCAAGGCCCAGCGCCTCCCAAGGCCATCTCCAGCTCCTGCCTCCTCCTCTCTGCTAACGGGCCGAGGCCCAGGGTGAGCCGCCCCAGCGCCCCCTCCTCTTGCTATTTTTTTCCCTGCTGCTGGGCTAAGCCAGATTTGGCCCGTGATGTTTTTTTCAGTGTGTGGACGATTTGTCTATTATTCCGGAGGTTGCAGTTTTACAGTTTAGACCCTCATGTTCATGCATTTAATAACTCATGAACCGTGCATCGGATTAAAATGTTTTATATATGAAACTTGCTCAGAATTTTGCGTAGATTAATAATATGTCATTTTCATCCATGTTTAAATATTTAAAATGTTGTTTGCATTAATTTGCTCCTATGCCATGCTAAAATGATTTAATTCATAACTAAATAACCGTAGCTCCGTTTTTAATAATCTTTATATGTAAATGGGGTAGAATTTTGCCTAGTATAACGTGGTGGCATCTTCTTGCATGTTTAACAACTCTAAAATTTGGTTTAGGGCCGAACAGTACCAAACCTTAAAATATGCATATGAGGATTTACCGGAATTGTTGTTCGTTGCTTCCGGCCTCATTTAAACTTGCCTAGATAGGTAGTTTTGTTGTGCTTCACCTCTTGCCATGTTAATCAACATTTAATATTGTTGGGGTACATAAACGAGAGAGAACTAAATAATTGATGTGGTGCTCCGTCAATATGCAACTCGTTGCATATTGAGCTTCCACTTAATTTGTAGTTTTGCTTGTGCACTTTGCCATGCCATGCATATTTAAATCGGACATGCATCATACTTGATTGTGCATCATGCCATGATTATGTGATGGTTGTTTACCATGATTGTTTGCTTCTTTCCGGTGTGCTTCTTCGGGTTGGTTCCGATAACGTCGTGTTGTGAGGATCCGTTCGACTTCGTCCGTTTGTCTTCTTCATGGACTCGTTCTTCTTCCTTGCGGGATTTCAGGCAAGATGATCATACCCTTGAAATCACTACTATCTTTGCTATGCTAGTTTGCTCGCTCTTTGCCATGCCAATGCTACGATGCCTACCATTTGCTTGTCAGCCTCCCAAATTGCCATGTCAAACCTCTAACCCACCATGTCCTAGCAAACCGTTGATTGGCCATGTTACCGCTTTGCTCAGCCCCTCTTATAGCGTTGCTAGTTGCAGGTGAAGATTGGAGGCCGTTCCTTGTTGGAATATTTATTTACTTGTTGGGATATCACTATATATCTGATTTAATTAATGCATCTATATACTTGGTAAAGGGTGGAAGGCTCGGCCTTATGCCTAGTGTTTTGTTCCACTCTTGCCGCCCTAGTTTCCATCATATCGGTGTTATGTTCCCGGATTTTGCGTCCCTTACGCGGTTGGGCTATAATGGGAACCCCTTGACAGTTCGCCTTAAGTAAAGCTTTGCCAGCAATGCCCAACCTTGGTTTTACCATTTGCCACCCAGCCTTTTTTTCCCTTGGGAGTCGCGCATCCCGAGGGTCATCTTATTTTTAACCCCCCTGGGCCAGTGCTTGTCTAAGTGTTGGTCCAAACTGTCAGCCGCCGGTGGCTACCAGGGGCAACTCTGGGATGGCCTACCGGAAGTTTAGACAATCCGGTGTGCCCTGAGAACGAGATATGTGCAGCTCCCATCAGGATGTCGGCACATCGGGCGGTGTTGCTAGTTTAGTTTTACCCTGTCGAAATGTCTTGTTGTACCAGGATACCGAGTCTGATCGGAACGTCTCGGGTGGAGGTCTATTCCTTCGTTGACCGTGAGAGCTTGTGATGGGCTAAGTTGGGACACCCTGCAAGGATTTGAACTTTCGAAAGCCGTGCCCGCGGTTATGGGCAGATGGGAATTTGTTAACGTCCGGTTGTAGAAAACCTGAACTTGACCTTAATTAAAATATATCAACAGCGTGTGTAACCGTGATGGTCTCTTTTCGGCGGAGTCCGGGAAGTGAACACGGTTGTTGGAGTTATGCTTGACGTAGGTAGTCCAGGATCACTTCTTGATCATACTTTTATCGACCGTGCTTTGCCTTCTCTTCTCGCTCTCATTTGCGTATGTTAGCCACCATATATGCTAGTCGCTTGCTGCAGCTCCACCTCATACCTTTACCTTACCCATAAGCTTAAATAGTCTTGATCGCGAGGGTGCGAGATTGCTGAGTCCCCGTGGCTCACAGATACTTCCAAAACCAGCTTGCAGGTGCCGATGAGTCCGTGCAGATGACGCAGCCAAGCTCAGGAGGAGCTCGATGAAGATCTTGTCATTGTGTTGTTTCGTTCTAGTTGATCAGTAGTGGAGCCCAGTTGGGGTCGATCGGGGACCTTTGTCGCATTTGGGGTTCTTCTTTTATTTTGGTTCCGTAGTCGGACCCTGTTTGTATTTGGTTGATGTAATGCTTTATTCATGTATTTGTGTGAAGTGACGATTGTAAGCCAACTATGTATCTCTTTCCCTTATATATTACATGGGCTGTGTGAAGATTACCTCACTTGCGACATATGCCTTCAATGCGATTATGCCTCTAAGTCGTGCCTCGACACGTGGGAGATATAGTCGCATCGAGGGTGTTACAATACATTAGGCCCAAATCTATTTTCCGCCACCCGTTTCCCGCCATACATTCCCGCCATACCGCAGTCATTCTTTCTCGCCATTTTCTCCTCTCTATCTATAAAACCCCCTTCAGGCGGAGGTGGATAAGCATTCCAGTGTAGTGTAGTCGAGATGTCCCATTATCCATTCGATCATAGTTTTCACCCTGAGATGAAAAAGATCTTCCGAGTCTAGCTACCGATTTCAGGATGGACAATAGGATAGTTCCATGGGACGAACTCACCGGTAGTGACACCATAATGAATAAGCTGGCTCACGAATTACGTACGTCTGGGTGGCCTGAAAGGACCTATGAGGAGGTACGTAAAGAACTTCTGAGGTTGCATGAAAGGTGGAAGAAGGTGGTGGAGCCGAAGAGTGAAACTCTCGGAAGGACTACAACAAAGAATACATTTTTATGGACTGAGGAGAGCGAGGACGAAGATGATATCTTCATGCCGCCGCTTCTGGGTTCTGCATCGTTGAAGGGCAAGAGTTCTGCATCGACCAAGGGCAAGAGTTCTGCATCGATGGAGGGCAAGAGGACCACATCGTCGAAGGGCAAGAGGGATGCATCAATGGAGGATGACGATGATGACTTCATGTAGTATGTAAGATGTATTCCAGTTGTACCGTTTCATTCAGATGTACTTGCATTATTAGTTTGTACTGTATTATTGTAGGGCATTATGTTCTATTTGAATTTCATTTGAATTTCGGTTGTAGTCTCTTTGGAAATGTAACTGGAATAAGAATGCGAATTAATAGTAATATGTCTCTCGCATACATAAAACAATATATGTCTCCTGATAAGATAAAAGCAAGTGCGATAGTAACACATACATGAAGCATGTCTCATACATAAATACTAACTCACAACTGCGAATAGTCTGAAACTAACATAGATAATGAGTCATACATAGATAGATAAGCATATCACTGCGGGGGATGACGACGAGTCTGGGTCTTCCTCGGGCGAGGACCGGAAGGCGATAAACGCTGAGGCGGTGGACGAGGATCGCGATAACCACGACCATAGTTAACCTCGTCTATCACGGTCTGTGTCTCCTGCGTCGGTGGTGGTGGTGGTGGGGTGTGAAACATTGTCTGCGAGAAACCATAAATGTTTGTAGCTTGGTCATCATCCTCGCCCTCGCCCTCAAAGTACGAAGCACCACCACTAAGCATCGGTGACTGCATTGAATGCATGAACGGTTGCGACTGGTTGCCGCCTGCGGTAAAGTAAAACATGTAAACTTGATACAAATGCATGAACGAAGCACCACCAGTAAGCATCAGGGATTGCTGAGAATGCAGGAACGATTACTACACTATTGAAAAAGAATGTAGTGAGTAATGTTACCTAGTTCCATCTGCTGATGCCAGTAAGCGCTCCTTGGCTGTGAAGGAGGTGGCTGATGCCAGGAAGAGCTCCCTGGCTGTGAAGGATGAGGTTCTGCACGGTGCACAGAGGGTCGTGGTTCTGAATGGTGCATAGAGGGTCGTGGTTCCGAATGCTGTACAGAGGGACGTGGCGGACGATGTGCTGGAGGAGGAAGTGCAACATCCGAAGACCGTCTACACGTCACAGCTGCGTAAATCCCGCATAGCTTGTCATCAAGACACCTCAACCATGAGACGCCCTCTCACGGTGGGATAGTTTCTCCCCTCTGAAAGCACTGCATTAAGGCGGAAACCTCCTCTCGCGCCTGTACTGTCAAGTCACCCTGTACACGAAGAGTTAACCAATTATATCCTTGTTGTATGATAGACACCACGAATAGATAACTAAGCGAATATGTCCAGGTTAACAAAAGAATTAACATATGAGAACCAAGGCACGTACCGCATGGTGTCTGGTTCCCACAACAGAGGCAGTTGGGTACATATCGCTGGTGAGAGGGGCTTCGATCTGATCAGGAGCAGCCGATGGAACCAAGTAGATCCTCGTTGTATGTCGGTAACGCTGCAGATACAACCCGAACATTTCCCAGTTAAAGGGTCGAACCTCACCCCAGATATTTGTCGGCGCGGTAGTCCATTCGTCAACGTAAGGGGTAATGCTGTTAAGCCAATAAGCCATGGACTTGTTTCCTCCTAGGTGACTGTCCCTGAGATTGACATACACGATACATGATTAGGTATATTATGAATGCAGAGCTCACAACTAAAATAGTATTAGTACTTACTTGTGCACGTGTTCTGGCAAATGTGGAATATCTGGAGTCTCGGGCTCTTGATATAGACCGAACTGTCTCATCACCCTATGAAGAGCCATCTCCTCAACCGTCACATCGAACACCAACTTGGCCTTGGTCATCCAATAGTGTCGATCTCTAGTGCACAATCCAGAAATCCCAACTGGGCACCTTGATGATATAGCCTGAGGCGAGTATGGCTCCTAGATAACTTGATCCTCGTGCAAACTATCAAACTGCGCCATGAAGGACGGGTAGCATCCCCTAACCTGGCTATGCGCATACTGTCTCTATGCATGACAACAATTAAGCATTAGTAATACTATTGAATGGCAAGAAATAATTGAATTAGCTGTTACTTAATATAAAAGTACCCCTCGTCGTGCCCAAACAAATCCCGTAGTAGGCAAGTCGCCGATAGCAGGCACATATGCCCTAGCTAAGTCCTCCAAACCAAAAGGTTTATCAATGTAGACATAGGGGCGTTCAATAGGGAATCTCTCTCGTATGACCAGAGCTGCAACAATAATGGACGTCCAACAAGACTAGATTTTCTAGACTTCAACAAGCAAGCTTTGCACAGGCCTCTGTACGTAGCCGCTAACACAGCAGAACCAAAACTCCTCTGCAGAATATCCCCAGGGCAATGTGCATCAGCTATCTCTCGTGCAATACCGATGAGTCGTGCATCGACAGTGGTCACGTGGTTCTCTGTAAACACCGTCTTGCCGAACAGCCAAAGAATATATGCCTCTAGGGACCTGTCAATCTGTGCCTCCGACAACTGAACATTGGGATATCCTAACGAGACAATCTACATAGAAACGTAATGATTGTCTGAACATCGGGGAACTAAAAAACATTTGTTTAAGTGGCCATGAAGGTTACCTGAAACTGGCTCAACCATCTAAAAAGAGGCCCATGAGGATCATTGTCTATGGCCCTAGCAGCCGGCACCGCAGCCAAAAAACGGGTCTGCATCGCTGCTTGCCTACCAGATTCTGCCTCTAAGGGACCTATGGCAGCACCGGCCAGAGGTAATCCCAAGAAGTAAGACACATCCTGTAAAGTAGGTGCCATCTCTCCCAGGGAAAGTGAAACGTATGTGTCTCTGGTATCCATCTATCTACTAAGCAGGTAAGGAGTGACTTGTCGTAAGAGAAACGTTTCACTTGCCTCTTGTGTAACTGCAATGGTTCACCTGCCTCATCTAAGTCCGGACTATCAACCCACTCATCCAATGTACCCTCAACCAGTCGCGCCAAGGGTAGAAGTCCAGCCCAATTTAACCTACAAAATAAAGAGATTGTTAGCGGCTATGAAAAGTATGACAAACATAGTAAGTCATTATATGGATTCCATTATATGCACACATACCTATTAACCCATGAATCGTGTATCATCCAGTTAGTCTTTGGGGTACGAGTGACCAACACGTCTAAGTTCTTGCCCGCTTCCATAAGGGCGCCCCGGTGCTTTCTATCGATGTTACCATTAAGCAACGGATACGAAGACATATCTGCAATTCAAACAACAACTCTCAGGTGCAAAGAAAACATAGTACAAACATATTACAAACTAAAACATAGTACGGCATATTACAAATTAAACATAGTCCTAACATATTACGAATTAAAACATAGTCCTAACATATTACGAATTAAAACATAGTCCTGACATATTACATATTAAAATATAGTCCTGACATATTACATATTGAAACACAGTACGACACATTATATAGCTTGTGAGTTATTTCTTCCTCGTCCGCCCCTTCGGCCTCGACTGCCACGACCACGTCCGCCTCTTGCTCCTGTTGTCGCAGCCGTCGATGTGGAAGCACTCGTCGATGTGGAAGCACCATCTTTATTCAGGTCGGGACAATATTTTATCCTATGCCCATAAGCCGCGCATAACAAACATTGTCTGGTTGCTCCACCAGCTTCAGATTGGTCCATATCTTTTCGGATGCGACGGGCCTTTCGTCTGCCCCTACTTGTTCGCCGAAGGTCTGGATGCGGGATGTATACTCTCTCACCGTCATTTACATTGTTGAAATTGCCGACAACTCTAAACCCTGTCATCTCACTTGTCCATGTGTTGAGCACTGCCTATTTTAAATAGTGGGGACACGAAGGAGATAGCATCCAACTCAATTTGGCCACAGGTAGCCAACACATGAGAGCAAGGTAGGTGCAACAACTTCGGTTTGTTGCATGTACACTCACACGTTGGATAAAGTTCTGTTCCAATTTTCACCTCGTGTGTCTTCACCTCATGTCCAGAACCAAAACCATCGGTAGGAAGCTGAACCTCATACCTCCTTTCTTGATTCCCTATGAGTCTGACAGTGTGCTTCTTTGCTTTCTCTATCTTCTTTGTCATGTATTCACCATGACACGGCTACAATAAGGTGTGTTGTGATTATCTTCAATATGCTTCTTTGCTAACTCGTTTCTTTCTCTGAAATATCTCAAAGTGCCATGGAATACAGCCTCCACAATAGCTGTGAGTGGCAATGCTCTATTCCCTCTCAGCACAAAGTTATACACCTCTGCAAGATTGGTTGTCATGTGGCCATACCTAGCTCCATGTGTGTCATGCAGCAAAGACCAATTCATTGGAGGCTCTTTCTCTATCCACTCAGAAAAATTCTTTATTGCCCTTCCCTTCTTTCTCTTAGTATTCCGAGGGTCAATTGCTGGCAAGTCACAAAGACCTACTGGCTCCTCTAGCTCCGTGATGAGTGTTGCTAATTTAACCTGATCTTCTTTCATTTTCTTCCTCGCACGGACCTGCTTCTTAGTAAACTCATCTAGTTTTGACCAAATAAATCCATATTTGCGTTGCTGGCTCTGCTTGCATAATTTTTTGAACAAGTTCATCAACCGCTTGTTCTTGAACTGTGAGAAAAAATTAGCCCCAAGATGGCGCATGCACCACCGGCTCTGCAAGTCCCTCCAAGGTGTTGGTTCGTCAACTGTTGGATTACGTAGTGTCTTCACGGCCTTCAATATACCAGCATGTCTGTCATGAATGACACACACGTTTGGTCGGTCCTTCACAATGGTAATTTTCACTTGCCGGAAGAACCATACACAGCTGGGAAAGTTCTCACCCTCCACAAATGCCATGGCAAGTGGGATAATTTGATTGTTCCCGTCCACACCAATAGCAGTCAGGATTTGCCCTCTATACTGACCGGTCAGGAATGTACCACCCACAAATATAACAGGAGGACAATGCCAGAAAGCTTCGATGCACATAGTGAAAGAGAAGAACACTCGTTTCAACACCTTGAAATCTGGTATACTCAGCAACCTCATGTGTTGTACGTTCACATAAGTGCCAGGATTCCTGTCCTTCAGTATGGCAAGGAGACGGACAACATTATCATATGAGTCGAAGAACGTCCCAAACCTTTCCTCCATAGCCTTCTGCTTAGCCCTCCAAGCCTTACCATAAGGAATGACATAATTCCATCTGACCTTCACTGTTGTCTGGATGTGTTTTGCTTCCATATCTTTCTTCTCTACTATCTCAGTATACATGAGTTGCGCAATGAGACTTGAAGTCGGGTTCGGATGCTTCACCAGCAGGTTCTTCCTCACACAATTATGTGGGACGACAATGGTGACAACCCAGTGGATGTCATTGTTGGGGAACGTAGTAATTTCAAAAATTTCCTACGCACACGCAAGATCATGGTGATGCATAGCAACGAGAGGGGAGAGTGTGTCCACGTACCCTCGTAGATCGAAAGCGGAAGCGTTAGCACAACGCGGTTGATGTAGTCGTACGTCTTCACGATCCGACCGATCAAGTACCAAACGCACGGCACCTCCGAGTTCTGCACACGTTCAACTCGATGACGTCCCTCGAACTCCGATCCAGCCGAGCTTTGAGGGAGAGTTCCGTCAGCACGACGCCGTGGTGACGATGATGATATTCTACCGACGCAGGGCTTCGCCTAAGCACCGCTACGATATGACCGAGGTGGATTATGGTGGAGGGGGGCACCGCACACGGCTAAGAGATCCAAGGGATCAATTGTTGTGTCTATGGGGTGCCCCCTGGCCACGTATATAAAGAAGTGGAGGAGGGGAGGGGCCGGTCCTCTCTATGGCGCGTCCTAGGGGAGTCCTACTCCCATCGGGAGTAGGATTTCCCCTTTCCTAGTAGAACTAGGATCCCTTCCAAGTAGTAGGAGTAGGAGAGAAGGAAAGGGAAGGGAAAAGGAGAAGGAAGGAAGGGGGCGCCCCCTCCCTAGTCCAATTCGGACCAGCCCATGGGGAGGGGTGCGGCCACCCTTTGAGGCCTTTTTCTCCTTTCCCGTATGGCCCATTAAGGCCCAATACGCAGTGGCGGTGCCAGGATCAAAACCATGTGATGCCAAGCTTCATTAATAAAAAAATTAGATCATAAACATGAATAAAATATCATACTTTATTACAAACCAACTATGGCATCAGTTTCAACATAAGTTATGAGACAATGGTACAAGAAATCATCGCCTATTCTATTGCGCAAATCAGACTTGATATATTTCATTGCGGAAAATGCTCTCTCAACTGTTGCCGTCGCCACTGGCAAGATCAATGCTAGCTTTACCAAAAGAAATACTAGAGGAAAGGTATTGTACTTCTTTGTCTCAACGAGTTTTCTGCAAAGATCACTAACCCCTTTCAAATTGGAGAGTCTTGAATCATCACGAACATTTTCAAGGAAGTTATCAAGTTGGACACTAAGATCTTCAATCTTGTTTTCACTCCCAAAATCATCTGGATACAAACGAGCCATTGATAACACTTTTTCTTTGTCAAAATTAGCAAACGAATCAGAAGGATCCAAAGAAGCCATCCCAAGAAGCAAGGTTGTGCTGCTTTCACTAAAGCGGTCATCAATCTCTACACGTAATATATCAATAACAGCATACATCACACTTTGGTAGTAATTCTTATTTGATATGCCATCAGTTTGAGCCTTACGCTTTGATTTCGATCCTCGGGGTATATGCATAGCATCCATATCAGAAAGTTCAATATCTTGCTCAATGCAAAAATCAGTAACCTTTTTAATCATACCTTCCCAACCTTGGTTTCTCATGTCCTGTAGCGTTCTTTTGGTTGTGTGAAGATATGACACGGCATTCACAATGTCCTGATCCTTCCTTTGCAAAGCAACGCTTAGATCATTAGTAATCCCAAGTATAGCCTTCATCAAGTGCATCATGAAAACAAAGTCAAATGTTTGAATAGCATCCAGAACACCTTTTGCTTTAATCCTATCGAGAGCTTTGCTGGCGTTTTGTGCATTATCATCAACAACTTCAATTACCGAGGGGAACATAACAATCATATTCAAGAGAGAGCTGAAATGAGACCCCCAACGAGTATCCCGAGCTCGTTTAAGTCCAAGTTCTTGATTCAAACCTCTACCAGTTTCAAGTTCTCCATTCTGCAGTGCCGTCCGGACTCTTTTTGCTTGTTTCTCTCTAAGCATATCTTTGTTCTTAAAAGAATTTCCCACTGTGGAGAGAAGAACACTCATCCACTCAAAAAGCCACACCACATCTTCATGGTTTTTTGCAACTCAAACTAGTGTCAGTTGAAGTTGATGAGCAAAACAATGGATGCTATGAGCAGTCCTAGAATCTTCCATTACTAAAGTTTTCAAACCATTCAAATGCCCTTGCATATTACTAGCTCCATCATAGCCTTGGCCACAAATTCGAGAAGGGCTAAGGTTATGTTTTTTAAGCACTGCATAAATAGCTTGTTGGAGAGCAAGAGAAGTTGTTTGAGTAACATGAGAAAGGCCAATAACACGCTCCACTGAAAACCCCCTTTTGTCAACATATCTTATAGCAAGAGCCATTTGTTCCTTGTGAGATACATCACGAGATTCATCAACCAATATAGCAAAGCATTCATCTCCCACATCTTCTATGATTGCGTTCACTGTTTCTATAGCACAAGCTTTCACAATATCTTTATGGATAGTAGAAGAAACCAACTTTAAATTCTGAGGAGCATTCTTCAAAGAAACAGCAGCCACATCAGGACAACGTGCAACATACCAATCATAAAAAGTTAGAAAATTTCCCTTCCTCGAAGAAGACTCGCTTTCATCATGACCTCGAAATGGCAAGCCCAAAACAAGAAGCAACCTTGCAATATCTAATGGCGCAATTAGCCGAGTTTGGTACTCTATATTGGATTTCTTTGTTTTCTTGTGAAAGACAACTCCAATGGATTGCTTCTGGTTCATTAGATCATCACATCTCTTCATGTTCTGATTATGAGTACTTGAAGGACCCCCAACATGAATATTCAATCTCTTTATATTATTCCAACTTTTCCACCCCTTTGTTGAAAATACGTCTCCACCACCATGGCCTAGACTTTCATTCTGAAACAAATAGCAACAAAGACAAAATGCTGCATTTTCCTTTGTACTGTACTCCAACCAAGACTTGTGATCCTTGAACCACTCTTCATTAAAATGACGTTTGAAATCTGTTTGAAGGAAAGCATGTCCTGTTGGTTGGAACGGGCCTCTCAGGAGGTATGCTCTTCGCACATCATCACGTACTTTGGCACTGTACTGGAAAATTGGTATGCGATTCGCAGGATCTGGCGGAATATTAGATGTATCAATTTCCTCTTTTTCTTTAGCTGGGCGCGGCCTTGCATTGCTATTAATTAACACATGTTCCAAAGCAGCTCGAGCATCAATGGGAGTCTGTTCTTGCTCATTCGCAGGTGATTGCTGCTGTGTGGTATTTGCAACATTTGAGTTGGACTGCCACTTCTTCACAAATTTATCCATTTATCAAACCAATGACCTGACAAAATAAATCTACTGCTTAGAAATGGACAATATGCAATTCTTATTCTTAATAAAAGTAATCTCCTACATCCTAAATCTTAAAATTGCTAGTGCCTAGTGAGAGAAAAACTGGAAAATAATGAACTGTAGAAGTAGAAAAGTGGAGGGCCTTGCCTTGTGTAGTTGTGTTGGATCAGATACAGACTAGTACAGTAGTATTGATCGATTGATTCAGAGTTTCAGACCGACAAATCTTGTGCAGCCGCGGGTGCGCCGCTCGCGGCTCGCCGGACGGCCCAACGTGGTCGTTCCTCACGTCTCACGTCTACAGTCCAGCCAAAGATCACCGACGCACTGCCGACGCCGGTCGCCGGAACAGCAAGTCTGAAGGCGATGTGCTGCGGCGGCCGTCCACGGTCATTGGAGAGGCATGCGTGAAGGAGCCAACGAGATCACGTAATTTGAGGATCAACTAGTGCGATCAGTTAAGGGATTTTGGCCCAGTAGTGGCCCAACTAATTGTTACACAAGCAGAAAAATAAAAGAATAGATGGGCCTGTGTAGTTAAATATTGCTGGTTGCCTGGTTCAACGACGTAGTATACAGATGTGGGGGTCGATGTCGTATGAGAAACCTGTGTAGTCAAGCGACTACACAGTTATAGCGTGGCTTCGCCACTGCCAATACGAATTTCCGTAACTCCCTGGTACTTCTAAAAATATCCGAATCACTCGAAACCTTTCCGATGTCTAAATATAGT
Organism: Triticum urartu; assembly: GCF_003073215.2. Taxonomy (NCBI): domain Eukaryota; kingdom Viridiplantae; phylum Streptophyta; class Magnoliopsida; order Poales; family Poaceae; genus Triticum; species Triticum urartu. The sequence goes on along the minus strand of NC_053025.1, from coordinate 65,133,486 downwards.
CGTCTAATATATCAATCTTTACGTCTCGATCATTTCGAGACTCCTCATCATGTCCCGATCTCATCCGGAACTCCGAACTCCTTCGGTACATCAAAACACATAAACTCATAATATAACCGTCATCGAACTTTAAGCGTCCAGGCCCTACGGGTTCGAGAACTATGTAGACATGATCGAGACACGTCTCCGGTCAATAACCAATAGCGGAACCTGGATGCTCATATTGGCTCCTACATATTCTACGAAGATCTTTATCGGTCAAACGCATAACAACATACGTTGTTCCCTTTGTCATCGGTATGTTACTTGCCCGAGATTCGATCGTCGGTATCTCAATACCTAGTTCAATCTCGTTACCGGCAAGTCTCTTTACTCGTTCCGTAATACATCATCCCACAACTAACTCATTAGTTGCAATGCTTGCAAGGCTTATAGTGATGTGCATTATCGAGTGGGCCCAGAGATACCTCTCCGACAATCGGAGTGACAAATCCTAATCTCTAAATATGCCAACCCAACAAGTACCTTCGGAGACACCTGTAGAGCACCTTTATAATCACCCAGTTACGTTGTGACGTTTGGTAGCACACAAAGTGTTCCTCCGGTAAACGGGAGTTGCATAATCTCATAGTCATAGGAACATGTATAAGTCATGAAGAAAGCAATAGCAACAAACTAAACGATCAAGTGCTAAGCTAACGGAATGGGTCAAGTCAATCACATCATTCTCCTAATGATGCGATCTCGTTAATCAAATGACAACTCATGTCGATGGTTAGGAAACATAACCATCTTTGATCAACGAGCTAGTCAAGTAGAGGCATACTAGTGACACTCAGTTTGTCTATGTATTCACACATGTATTGCGTTTCCGGTTAATACAATTCTAGCATGAATAATAAACATTTATCATGATATAAGGAAATAAATAATAACTTTATTATTGCCTCTAGGGCATATTTCCTTCAGTCATACTTCGGCACGTGCCCGTGCACCTTCCCAGGACAACCTGTTTCAACACACTTCACGGTATAGTTTGTTGGACTTGATATGTGTGTCCAGAAAACCCTCTGCGCAGACATAGCCCACTTTATCACCGCATACTTCAATTTTTTTCTTTGTATCAAACATAGCCCCTATCTGTACTTGGTTCAGATTATACTTCCATGAAGCCTCATGGCCATCTTGACCGTAAGGCCGGTGGATATGTCCTGCTCCCATGCAGAAGGAATCAGTACCTCCACTTCATCCTCAGAATTTTCAGAATCCAGTTCCTACACTAATCCATCCTCGTCCTCTTCCTCCATCACCCTCTGCATTTCATCCCCTTCCTCATCCCCATCAGCAAAACCAGAACCAGCTAATATTATCGACTGGCTACTCTGCCCAGTATCAGGACCACAAACATTGTGTGGCACGTTGGCCGACTCTTTCTCGGGTTGGCTAGCATCCACATCTTGTGGTTGTGACCCGGATAAAACAATCTCGTTAGCCACTTCACTGCCTTGGCCGGGTTCATGCCCCATGTGGAGTTGTACGGTATTCTCCTCCTTCGGCATAGGTTGCACAAGTGCATATGGGTGGATCCTTCGGTCTCGGCAGCGTCTTAACAGGGACAATCAATGCTGGCTCCTATCTATCGGCATCAACTCCCACTTGACATTTTTACAAGATTTGGTCCACAATGCATGAATACTGACGGAACATACTTCAGGATCCAGCCCGAAACTAGTTGTCAACCAATACTTCAACTGTCTAATGTCCAGTCTGTCCGGGTCTACTAGTGTCGTGACGCCATTTTTAAACTCGCTAAGATCAACCCCCAACTCATTATATCGAACATTATCAGCGCCGTAGTAAACATTCAGATTTACTGATTCAGACATTTTCACCTACCAGACATTGTCATCTTCTCATTAATCACAACGAACACTAATATTACCCGTTACACTAACTATGCACTAAAATGCCTCCACAAATATATTAACACTACATTTCGCAATATGACCTATCTAAACTAATTAAAATATACAATTCAGAGAAAATTTGTGACGGCATGGTTATACCTTCGAAGCGTGTGTCCCTAGCTCCTTGCTCCTCTCTTTCACTCAGTGGCACCGGCCACCTCGCGGAGTACTTGCACCACCGGACAACGGCAGCGCCGCCCCCTCGACGACCGGAGGCTCAACTCTGGTCACCCCCAAGCCGCACCTCCTCCTCCACAGCTGCTGCTCCTCCTCACCACCACCTCCTTCCCAACCGCACCTCCTCCACCCCACCATGGCTCCTCCCTTCCAAACACAGAAAAAACTATCCCATACCAAAAAATACACCATAGGCCGTTGGAGAATGCTATGATCTATCTATTCAGTGTCTTGGATGTGAAAATGGGTGCAAACTGGAGGAGATCGGTGCGGGCTTGTGAGGTTACAGAGAAGAGAGAGAGAGAGAGAGAGAGAGAGGAGGAAACAGAGTGCGAGCAGTCCAGAGGAAGGAGACGACCGCATGAGCCTTATCCCGACCTCTTCGGTCAACCCCTGGCTGAAAAGCACTTCGGCCGCTCGCTGGCCGAAAAGAGCCCACTTCGGTCACGCGTGGGCCGAAGCTATGATTTTCGGCCGGCCCACCACCGAACGCCACCTCTTCGGCCCAGGTGAGCCCTACTTCGGTCAACACCTGGATGAAAAGTCCTTTTCGGCCAAACCCGGGCCGAAAACACCCTCTTCGGCCAACGCGAGGCCGACGGGGTCATAGTTTTGATTATTTTTGCGTTAATTGCTATAGTTTCCGAATTTGATTTTTTTCATTGGTGTAGAGCCTGTCTTTGTGCGCTAGCCATAGGAACAACCGACACTTGTTTGGGGCATAGTTATTCCAGATTGCAGGCGCCATCGGATCCACCGGTGGGTCCATCCATATTGCCCCGTATGCGAAGGACGTGGTCAGAGGTTTACCTTCGAGCCTGCTGATTCTCCGGTCAGGTACCTGTTCATTCAAGGAAAACATGGCGAGGATAGAGCGGATAGATTCGAGGTCTCTCTCTGCAGCATGCAAGAGTCGTGGGGCGAGGTAGGTGTTTAGTTGTGGGTGGGCTAGAACAGCTGCAACGGAAGCGTTCGGTTTAAGAGTGGGAAAAAATGGCCGGGAACTAAACCGCTAGAGTGGTGGTGTGGTTAGGGATCCATAAGTCTAGCCAGAATGTCGTGGAGCGACCATCGCCAGGGATTACCCTGGTGATAGCACGGAGCAGAGGAAGACCCTTTGCCATGTCGCACCGGATAACAGTGTTAAGACGCGTTGGGTCGCCAAGGTCACGGTGGTGGCTCCATCCGTAGGTGGAGGCCAGGTGGTTTGGCTCGGAGGTTATGCAGTGTGAGTGAATTTTGAGCAGTTGTTTGAGGAGAAGACACCGGTTGAATTGATGCAACGACAGAAACCCAAGACCCCACGAGAGAAGGGAGCACAGACCGCATCCCACGCAACTTTACACTGACCCCCAGAGATCGTATCCTGTCCTGCCCAAAAGAAAGCCCGACAGCGACTATCGATGGCCTGGATTGTACCTAAAGGAAGCAGAAGAGCAGACATCGCATAGAGTGGGAGGGCACGAAGGACCGCCCGCACTAGCAAGGCCCTGCCGGCTAAGGATAGGAGCAGGCCCCGCCAACCAGCGAGTCTCGGATCCACTTTCTGTTGCACTCATTCTCTTTTATTCTATCAATGAAAGATAGGCAAGTTTTGCGATTGGACAAAAAGAAGTCTCTTTTAAGATAATAAATCAGGCTCTGATTAAAATATCTATATACAAACAGCATCATTTTTGCCGGTCAAATACAGGATTACACCAATTTCTTCTTTTTCCTCTCCTATACCAAGACTGCATGTGTATGGCTGGATTCTCCAGACCACGCACGAAAAGAAACCAAACATTTCGCGTCAATGGCGCGCCGGCGATGGATGATCTCTCCGGGATCAGTCTCTCCCGCCGGCCGTATACCCTCTCTCAAACTATCACCTGCAAACAGCAAAGAGCACAGCAAAAAGAATTTGATCTCCCTCTCACGGCCCGACGATCTTCACTCGCACCTTCTTGGCGTGCATCTCGGCGAACTCGGTCTCCGATACCTCCGAGTTGGACGACGACGTGAGGTGCCTCACCGAGTGGCGGTCGTCGCCGGCGTGGCGCGACCCTGCGACGCCGCCGCACGCCGCCGAGGCGAGCACGAGCAGTGCCATGGCCGTCGACAGGGCGGCGAGCGCGGCCCACGTCGCCCGCGCGCCGCGCCGCAGCGGCGCGCACTGGTTGCCCACGATGTCCGCGAAGCCGGCCTTCACCAGCTCGCAGCTCACCAGCCGCTCCGTGCCCGGGAAGATGTCCAGCACGTTCTGGATGGAGCTCGTGTACGTCTGTACCTTGTCGTAGTCGATCGCCGACGAGAGCTCGGCCGGCGCGCAGTTGGCGCCACCGCCCAACTCCGAGCACGTCAGCCTCCTCAGGATCTTCACAACAACAACGTTCAAGATTAGATTTCCTCTCCAGATGCTTTGGTTCTTGGAAGCATTTGCTGCCGCGGAGCTGCTCGTTTGTTTACCTGAGGGATGTCACCAATGGTGGCTGCGCCGGAAGGGCAGTTCTCCGGCCGGTACCGGTACGCCGGCGGCCCGGCGAACGGGTTGCAGATGTAGTCCAGCTGCTTCACGGTGTACTCCGACTTGATGGCGTAAATGTTCGAATTCACCTGTCGAAACCAAGATTGATTCATAAACAATCTGGATGCATCATGCTAACTCTGTCTGCTCTGCTTCTGAACGCAGCTTCAGAGTTTCAAAATGTTACCTGGTCTATGATGTCATGTATGCCTGCACCAACATCGTGCAGGATGACGCTGCCGGACATCTTCTCGCTGCAGGGTATGATGGCGCCCAGCGTGCTGTTCTTGGGGTTCAGCTGGTACTCCTCGAGGGCCGCGCACGTGTCGCCGGCGAACTTGTCGAGGAAGTAGTACAGCCCGAAGTACATCCAGAAGAGGACTGTCAGTACCCAGCACAAGGCTATGCACCTGTTGCAAACAGATAACTGTCATCAGAATATGAACTAGAATTCTTCAGCTTATTATGGTGGATGTCTGAAGTGAATGATATTTACTCACATGTAGTACAACTTCTGTAGCCTCAGAGGTCTTCCCACTACAATAAAAAAGCAATGTGTTAATTTTATTTTCAGGTAATATGTAATAGTAGAATTTATGCTCACTGAGAAACATTTCACCATGATCACTTACCTAGCAAGACAAGGACCACGACAAGATTCAGCGTCACGGTTAAAATGATGACAAGTTCTCTGAAAATTATCACCTGTATTAGTTCCCATGATAATTCTGAGGTTTCATGAGATTCAACAACTACTAATGTAGCAGTATCTATCATGCTTATCATGTAAAAATGTTCTTACAATGTGTTGATGCCTTTGCTGACCAAGCGCATGTTCTTTTTGGCCTTCGCCTGAATTTCCACGGCTTCAGAGTTCAGTGCCTTTACTGTGGAGTTCAGATGATCAAAGGATTGGCTACTAATGTTGTATAGCTTAGATATATTCTGCATCCTCTCAATGGCTCCTGTGATGTTGTAAATCGTCGCCGTTGCTTCAAGCGCTGTTCTCCCCACGATATCTTTGATGGACTCTGCTCTAGAATGAAATCGTACAGCGCCCTGAAGCGCGATTGCCGATGCAACTCTGCAAATAAAGCGTGGCAGTAGATGAGTCACAACGTTTCTACGAAGATTTTTGGTTTTGCAATGGTTGCATATCATGTGAGAATTTGATAGAACTACCGCCGAGCTGAAACTTACATGGCAAAAACTGCAAGAAGAATGATAAGCATGACAGACACAAGATGGCATCTGTCAAGAAAATCATCGATGGCACCGTCTCTTTCTCTTTCGTTACTTTTGGCGAAGAAAATCTTCCAGGCAAGAAGGAAGCCCGCAAAAATGATGCCACCAATAAGCCATAATGCACCAATGATGTATCCAGATCTACCTGTAAATACGGTCGACTGAAAAAGTAAACACAAGGACAATCAGTTTTAATCCCGGATGGATGCATATGCTTTCCGCCTCTCATTTTATTCAGTTAATTTCATCTAACATAACATATATCAATGTGTAAGGTCATTTTTGCACATTAAAAAAGGCTAAATAGGTGTCTTGTATGCATTTATACCCTGATCATGAACATGGTATAGTGTAATATAAAAATGAATGAACATGATACTGCAAAAGCAGTCATTTCTACTCCCTCCGTTCCAAATTTACTCGTCGTGGTTGAACTAAAACCACGACGAGTAATTTGGAACGGAGGGAGTATTATTCAGAAAGTAGTTCTTTTGTCAGCAAGTGTATGGCTCTTCAGATTGTATTCAGACAAAGAAGAAGAGAACTTACACTCCAGTAATGCTTGTCTGTGATGTTGAACCCTCCCTCATACTTCCTCAAGCCATCAAGAGGATCGATTCTTCTCGTTCTTCTCGAAAGGTCGCTATGCGACCGATTCGCCGTCTCCGACAACACCCTGCCCACTGATCAACACAGGCAACACGATCAATTACCTCACAGGAAAACATTTTTTTTCAACACATCAGAGGCACACTTAATTTGCATCTTCCTGGGAAGGTAAAACATTTTGAAGCTTTTTCATGAGGTGGTAGATGAGGATTATTCACTCACCTGCTCCATTGTGGGGTGAGCCTTCGGATTGTTGTCGTAGAGTGGGTTGGGCCTGAGCTCCCGCGTGCAGACTGCATGTGATGGCCGCACAGCAGCAGAGCAGAAACACTAACCGCTCCAGCCTCCTCGGTTCCATGTCAGCAAGCTGCCATGGGAAAAGCTCCAAGCGTTACCCTCCAATCTCAACCCGGACGTGTGAAGGTAGAAGAAGAAGAAGAAACCAAAAAGCATTCGATCAGAAGAAGAGACCAAAAGCAATGGATCCCAAGAAGATAGAACCCGACTAGATTTCTGCATGTGATTTGACAATCCGCAGATCAAACCTGGCAGTGAGTGCTTTCCATGTCATGTGAGAGGTCTCTAGTTTCTAGTCTGGCTAGGCATGTCAGCTTCTTCTCCCTCCACTGCCTAATTTCTGGTCCAGTCACGAGAATGTGCAGCACAGATATCTCATCTTCGGCCTGTACGCGTCAGTTTCTTGCTTTTGCCTAATTCTGGAGAAAATTGATTTCCTCGCCACATTTTCAACGCCCGTGTGTGTGTGCCTATTAATTACCGTTTCTGAGTCAGACGAAATTGTGTAGGCTTTGGACATGCCATTAATTCGAGTACGATTACTGCACCGTTCTTCTAGATAACGATGGATCCTGGTCTCGGAGATATGGCAATTTACATGCGAATATTGCAAATCAGAAATATCATCACGGTGTGTGATTACGAATTTACGATGCCAATCACAGTGCTGATTAAATTTTACACTATACTCAATTACCTAGTGAAAGTGAGAAAAAAAAACTAGCGAGAGAAAAGTGCATTGTGCAAGAAACGCACCGGCGTCCTTGAATTTCTTCAGAGAAGCCAAAAATAAGCAAAGCAAAGGGATGATCACAAGTATTAATTCAGAGTCTTTTATCGTTTTCAAGTGGAACTCTTCATCCTCGATCGTGCTGCGATTCTTGATCATACATAGTAATCCTATGCTATGTAAACCCCTCTTGAATTTTCACACGAAACTGACCCAGGAAAGAACAGAGTAACTCCCACTTCAAGTAGGAAATACGGAATAGTAGTAGTAATATCAGAGAAGAAATTCGACTCACCGCCCAAGAACTCAAGAACAAGAGAGGAACTCAACTGGAATCCAATGGGAAATCAACGAGGAGAACAGAATAAAGATAATCATATCGTATATAAATACTTACCCCGACCGGAAACTTATCTTCCAGACGCGGCCTCCCTTACAAGCATATCCTCCTGCTCGTCTTCTCACCACACCGAGAACTCGTGGAAGCCGAGAGACAAACAGAGACGGCAGCACTTGCTCCAAACTAACACCTGCCCTGGGTCTCTCTCGCCATTAATGTCTTCCTCGCAGGACGTGGCCTCCCTCTCCCATCCGTCGCCCGATCCAAACCCCTCTCTCTCGGTGTCTCCCCGTCTCTGTCTCAGACAAGGCCGGCTCTGCGTGTGATGTCGGCCCTTTCCATGGCGGCAACGCGCACGGAGGAAGGCAAGTATTTTATACGGGATCAATCAATCAGAAAGGGTTTAAAGGTGGGACTCGCCATACTTTCCTTGGGCATAGAGGAAGGAGGTGATGGGTATGGCAGGCGCCGGAGCCAAGGAAGGAAGGAATTTCTGTGGGGCAGGGGCGAGAGGAAGATAGGTCGGTCGGTCGGCGAGGGGGAAGGGAGCAGAAGAGCTAGCGGCAACGTATAAAAGGGGTTTGAATTCGGGTCCGCGTAACAACTTTGGCCGGGTACTTGTTTTCCGTTTCCTTGTTTCTCTCCTTCCTTTCTGCTTCCTCCCTTCCTTCCTCCCAAGCCGTCTCCGTGTGTGTGTGTGTGAAAGCTGACGGGCGCCGGAGACGGGACAGAGGTTGTAGCTCTGCCAGGGTGGGGAGGTTTTGCGCGATTGACCTCGCCCTACCCGATATTGGAGCGAGGGACCCTTCCAAATGTGCTAGTGCAAAGCAAAAGGATTTTACTGCAAATCTGACGTCGTATTTTTAAGCATGGCAAATCTGCGTCCCGGGATGACAAATGATATTGTCACGAGGATGACAGTTTTCCTCAGCAGAAAATTGCCATGCTCGCGACAATCTCGAACGTCAGATTTGTTATGCTTAATGTAGACGGGAAAGTTTGTAATATAATAATCGTTGTATTGATGGGATGTTGGTGCACGTATATATAATACAAGGGAAGATCTCTATTTTAATTATACAAGACTAGGAGGTGGGCCACAACTCCAATACACGTGCAATACAAAAACTCAACACCCCCCCCACCCCCCCCACCCCCCCACCCCCCCGCAGTCGAAGCGTCGCCGGAGACACAGAGACTGGACCGAAACTCCTCGAAGACGGGAGTAGGCAATCCCTTAGTCATCACATCAGCAAACTGTTGCGTCGTCGGCACGTGGAGAACCCAAACACGGCCAAGGGCAACCTGTTCGCGCACGAAGTGAATATCGAACTCAATATGCTTCGTCCGTCGATGGTGCACCGGGTTGGCGGAGAGGTAGACCGCGCTAACGTTATCGCAGTAGACAAGAGTGGCCTTGTGAACATCACAAAGCAACTCCTGGAGCAGCTGACGTATCCAAGAGCACTCGGCCACGGCGTTGGCCATGACACGATACTCTGCCTCGGCGCTGGAGCGGGAGACCGTGGGCTGCCGCTTCGATGACCAAGAGATCAACGAGGGCCTAAGGTAGACGCAGTAGCCTGACGTAGAGTGTCGCGTGTCGGGGCAGCCAGCCCAGTCAGCATCCGAGTAGGCCACGAGGTCGGTGGAGGCGGAGGCCGTCAGGGTGAGTCCCAAGGACATGGTGCCGCGTATGTAACGGAGAATACGCTTCACCAGAGTCCAGTGAGAGTCACGCGGGGCGTGCATATGGAGGCACGCCTGCTGAACAGCGTACTGCAGGTCGGGGCGAGTCAGCATCAAGTACTGTAAAGCACCGACAATAGAGCGATAAAATGCTCCATCGGACGCGAGAGACCCCTCCAGAGCAGAGACATTCGCCTTCGTGTCGACGGGGGTGGGCAACGGCTTGCAGTTAAGAATACCGGCACGCTCAAGGAGCTCGTGGGCGTACTTCTGCTGATGCAGAAAGAAACCGTCAGCCCGGCGGATCACCACGATGCCAAGAAAGTAGTGCAGGGGCCCCAGGTCCTTGAGGGCGAACTCATCACGAAGACGAGCAGTCAGCCACTGAAGGAGATCAGGGGTGGACGCCGTGAGGATGATGTCGTCGACGTAGAGCAACGGATATGCAGTGTCAGCTCCCTGATGATACACAAAGAGTGAGGCATCGGAGCGAGTGGACCAAAAGCCCAGAGACTGCAGGAAGGCTGCGATACGCTGGTACCAAGCCCGAGGCGCCTGCTTCAACCCGTACAGGAAGCGGGAGAGCAAGCACACGAAGTCGGGGTGCTCGGCGTCGACGAAACCAGTAGGCTGCTCACAGAACACCTGCTCGGCGAGATGACCGTGCAAGAAGGTGTTGGAAACGTCCAACTGATGCACAGGCCAGGCGCGTGAGACGACCAGCTGAAGGACGACACGGATCGTGCCCGGTTTTACAACCGGGGCGAAAGTGTCGGTGAAGTCCATGCTCGCGCGCTGCTGAAAACCACGAACCACCCATCGAGCCTTGTAGCGCTCGAGAGAACCGTTTGGGCGAGTCTTGTGGCGAAACACCCACTTGTCAGAGATGATGTTGGCACGAGGGGGGCGCGGAACAAGCTGCCACGTGTGGTTGCGCTGTAAGGCGTCGAACTCCTCCTGCATCGCAGCTAGCCAATGGGGATCCCGAAGGGCAGCACGAGCGGAGGTGGGGATGGGTGATGGCGTCGACGTCGAGGCGGTGCACACATACTCGTCGGCGGAGTAGCGCGTACTGGGCCGACGCACTCTTGCTCGGGCACGGGTAGTCACGCCAAGTGACGGGGCAGCAGGGCCGGTGGGTGTCGTGGCGGCAGGGGCACCCGGTGCGGCGGCAGGGGCAGCGGCGGAGGCCACGACGGGGGCCGCGACGGCAGCAGCGTCGGCCGATCCGGCGGTGGAAGAGGCGACGGGCGAGGTTGACGTCGAGCCCGTCGCAGGCGTGGCGGGCGGGGTGCCGGGCTCAACCTCGTATGAGAGAGACGGGGACCCGGGGGCCCGCACGGACTCGACCTCGGGGAAGGGAGTCATGAAGCCAGGTGGTGGCGGCATAGGGCGCCGTGACAGGGGCGCCGCCAGGGGCTGCCGCTGCGCATCGCTCCACGAAGGGGGCGCGGGGGTCGGCGCCGAAGGGGCCGAAGCCGTAGGAACCTGAAAAAAGGGGAACACCGTCTCAACAAAGTACACATGCCTCGAGGTGTACACACGATGAGTGACAGAATCATAGCACCGATAACCTTTTGGTATTAGGAGGGTAGCCAAGGAAGACGCATGGGACGGATCATGGTGCGAGCTTGTGTGGCGCGGTGGACGCGGTGCTAGGATAACAGAGACACCCGAAGATGCGGAGACCGTCATAGGACGGTGGTGTGCCGAAGAGAAGGTGGTGAGGGGCGTAGTTCCACCGAGGGCGACACGGACGAATGTTAACTAAGAGAGTGGCGGCAGCGAGGGCATCGGGCCAAAACCGAGCGGGCACGTTAGAGTGAAAGAGTAACGTGCGGACACAGTCACTAAGAGTGCGGAGAATGCGCTCGACGCGGCCGTTCTGCTGAGAAGTGTAGGGGCAAGTCAGATAAAAGATGGTGCCGTGAGAGGCGAGAAGTGTGCGAAGAGCGATGTTGTCAAACTCTTTTCCGTTATCAGTTTGGAGTGCGAGTATGGGGCGGCCGAACTGGGTGGTGACATAGAAATAAAAGGCGGTGAGTGTGGCTAAAGCATCGGATTTACGACTAAGGGGGAAAGTCCACACATAATGAGAGTAATCATCTAAAATCACCAAGTAGTATAGATTGCCCGTGTTACTCGCAACGGGAGATGTCCAAACATCACTATGAAGTAATTGAAACGGAAAAGTGGAAACTGAAGAAGACACAATAAGGGGAAGACGAACGTGCTTGCCTAAGTGACAAGCCTCACAAAAGTGCTCGTCGAGCTTATCACATGAGAAGGAGAAACTCCTAAGGATTTGACGTAAGACCGTGTGGTTGGGGTGACCCAAGCGAGCGTGCCAAAGGTCAACGCCGGCGGGAAGAGCAACAGGTGTGGAGGTGGAGGCGCCAGCGTGCACGAGGTAGAGCTCATCGGGACTGTCACATCGGTGAAGGACCATCCGGGTACGGGCGTCTTTCACAGAAAAGCCGACGCCGTAAAATTCAACAGTAAATGGGTTCTCACGAGTAAGACGACGAACGGAAACTAGGTTTGTGACTAAATCAGGTGAAAAAAGAACATTAGACATAGTGATGGGTGTGGAAGTGGAGGGAAAGCTAGTGCTACCGATATGAGTAATAGGCAAGGAGGAGTCGTTGCCGACGGTGATACGAGTGGGTGTGTGAACGGGAGTGGAGGAGCTTATGTTACCGGGATGAGCTGTCATGTGCGCAGTAGCACCCGAGTCCATGTACCAGTCGCCTCCACCGACAGAGCTACTCGGTGACGGTGCGGAGTTCTGGGCGGCGAGGAAGGTGGGGTCCCATGGCACATGTATCGGTAGCGATGGAAGGCCCCCGTAGGGCGGCGCCGGGACGGGCGGGCCATAACCACCGAGGGGCGGCAGCGCGGGGAGGGCGCCGTAGCCGGCGCCAGTCGGCTGGAAGGGCGCCGATGAACGCTTGGTGGCCAGCGGGGAGAGCCTGCTGATAGTGCGGCGCCCCCTGGTGTCCTGGGCCTGCGGCTGCTGCAGGCGGCGGCGACCGCCGCCACGTCGGTTGCGTCGGCCCCCACTCCCTTGCGGGTGTTGCGGGGAAGGACGCGACTCGATTGGCGTGACTGGGAAGCGGTTTCACCGCAGATGGTGAAGTAGCTTGGAGAGTTCATGGAAGGCGTCAGAGACGGCGGGAAGAGGAAGGAGGCGACGGTGGCACGCGGGAGCGCGCGGCGACGGCGCGTCGGGTTAGGGTTGCGGCGCGACGGGGCGGCGGCAGCGCGACAGGGGACGCACGGCGGCGGCAGTAAGTCAGCGCAACGAGCGGGAGCGGAAGCGGCGCGGCGGCACAGGACGGCGGCGACGTCAGAGGAGGACGCGGCGGCGGCGGCACGCGCGGGGAGGTGCTGCGCGGCGGCGGCGACGGTGGGGAGCGGCGGCGGCGTGCGCGGGGAGACGTGGCGCGGCGGTGGCGGTGGGGAGCGAGGAAGCGCTGCGCAGCGGCGACGGCGGAGAGCGGTGGCGCGCGCGGGGAGGCGCTACGCGGCAACGGCAGCGGCGGTGGGGAGCGGTGACGGCGGCGGCACGCGCAAGGAGGTGCGGCGCGGCGGCGGCTTGCCTAGGTTAGGACCTTCAAGATGATACCATGTAGACGGGAAAGTTTGCAATATAATAATCGTTGTATTGATGGGGTGTTGGTGCACGTATATATAATATAAGGGAAGGCCTCTACCTCAACTATACAAGACTAGGAAATGGGTCACAACTTCAACACGTGCAATACAAAACACATATTCAACACTTAAAAACAATATCTGATGTTAGATTTTTAACATTTTTGAAACAAAAATGGTTTGAACATCAAATTGTTTGTACAATTCATCAAGCCAATACTCTCAATCGTGGGCATGGACCCTTTTGTCACAACCTTTTGTTCCAACACGATGTGCTCTCAAGTCTCAAGCAGGATCGTTATACTACTTGCAAAACCATGAGGCATGCGTACACAATTTCTGAAACATCCGAGGGCGTGCATTTGAAACTGAGCTGCAGCATAAAGATCGCAAGTAGACGATTCTGCCGTGTTTCTTTCGGCTCAACTTTTCCACTTTTTCTGCTGCGTTTACAACGACTGTGGAGCCTAAATCTAGGAGCTACAACTCTGGAGCCTAAATACATTTTTTTAGGCAATGGAGCCTAAATACATACAGTATACTACTACTCCTACTCTGCTAGCATTTGTGGAAATGTTGATTACGCTAACCGAACTGGGCAAGAGCTAAAGTGTCCTCTTTGGAGCAGACTAAATACGAGGAACAGAGGAAAGTATCTTTTTTTTCTTGCGGGGTAGAGGAAAGTATCTGCGTGGCGTGGGGTCGTCAAAAGGTCAACTGGATTTCTTGCGGTGCAGGCATACCTGAACCACTAAACAAGTCTGCAGTTTTCACAAAGCAAGACGAAAATTCTTTGAAAAGATGGGGTCTGCATGATATTTAAACTAATCAATCCATTTAGTCTATAACCGCTTGGCATGAGCGGTTTGCTATCTCAAAAAACAATCAGCAATCCATTTAGTCTATAATAAAGTGATGTCGTGCACCAACACATGTAATCCAACTCTGATCAAATAGATCGTAGAATAAGTTCTTTGGAATGACCATTTCCATTGATTTTCCGCGATGTGAGAATGAAAGGTAATTTGTCAGAGTAGAATATATGGTCCTTACTAGCAACAGTGAAAGATAACGGGCAATGCACGTTTTTAGCATATAATGCCCACTAAAAGGAGTGATATATATCTTAGGAAATACGTGCTCACATATGCAACCGAGAGAAGGGTTCTGAAGAACCATGTGGATTAATGGAGTTTTTTTGCAAATCGTGAATTAACGTTGTGAATTAAGAAAATATAATGCGATGGTATTAAAACATCATGGAGATGTAAATGAAATCATTTTGTTCCCTACAAAAAAGGAAATCATTTTGTAAAATGTTTATAAGAGCAATTGTGCAATTAAGAAGGTAATTAGTGTGTCATTATCTATAAGGTGCAACATAGGTTCTAACTTTTTCTCATCCAGTTGGTCTATTTTTCGCATGGTTTAGATTGTTCCAGTCTAACACAACCCGTGTTTGTTTTCCTATACTATCTGCGTGGCTTTGTGGATTAAGCTGAATCGTCATGCCTTGTACAATTTATCCTCTAATAATATAGTTAAGGAAGCATTTGAAATACCAAGCGGCAAGCCTGGTAAGCTATCAATAAAAAAAGGAAGCATTTGGAAGGAAGGGCGATATCTTTTAGACAAAGTTGTGTGGGACGGCCATATATAGTTGTGGTTTCGTCTCAGTAGGTGTATTATTCTATATATTTTTTCAAAATGAAAATCCATTCATCTCTTTTTTCCCCATCGACCAGTACAACTAAAACAATGATGATAATATACGATGGATGCCATATTGAAGTTCCAAAGGAAGCCCACAGACTCCCTATCAGATCTACTCAAACTATAATGCGATCTAGAGGACTCCAAAAAAGAAAATCTTGTAGCACTTGTTGTATGTTGGCCATAACTCGTTAACCCGGTTACCATAGGAAACATAATCTTTTCTAAAAATCTATTAGAAAAAGGTACTTGTTTTTCCCTTGTCTGGGCATGAGGAGGTTTCCGTTGAGGGGCAGGGGAGAAGGACGAGGAGATAGGTTCAGTCAGGCCTTGTCGATTCGTCTGGGCATGAGGAGGTTTGCGTTGAGGGGCAGGGGAGAAGGATGAGAAGATAGGTTCAATCAAGCTGTCCACTATGCAATGTCATTTTAAACGTATTTTCCATTAAAAAAGTTCTGAGTTTAGTTCACTAAACTTATCAGAAATGCCTAGGACATAGTTCATTCACTTGCCCAACAGCCTTACTACTACTCATAGTTGATCGGAATTTCCAGCAACATAAAATCAATCAATTAAAGCGATAAAATACAGTGGAATATCTTGGAGACAGCACTCTAGGAGGAAGGGCTTTTGCGGAATACCATTGTGATTCTTCCATTTATCCTTTCAATGAATGACTTTCAACGAATAAGCCACTTATGTTCTAAATAACAGCTTACCGGGCACGGGTAGGTACCGTGTTAAATTTACTAGTATATCTCTTATTACCAATTACGGGGAATTTCAAAACCTATATGTGTTTGCATTACGTGCAGGTTATTCATGCATGTACGCGATGGCTCCGTATTTGGTCTATCATGTAGAAGCCAGAGGACAGAGACATTTTTATGATGATGTCTACACGACTGGAGCATACGGCCAGAAAGGTTTTCTCCCTCCATGGATGGCGGTGTAATCTCCGTATAGGATCTGCCCCACCCTAGACTGGATTGATTTGTTCTTGCTGCAAAACAATGTTGGTTGTGTGCATCATGTTATTCAAAGGCCGGACATTCTTTAGATGCGGCCGTATCACCTTGATAAATCAATCAATGAAATGTCCTGAAAAACGAGCAGAGCAAAATGTCATATTTGAATATCTCCTAGATATAAGAAAAAAAGAAAATTGGCGGCACCACATACTTCAGCAGCTACAAATTGATTAAAAGCCGGAATAAAAGTGCCCCTTTTTTTGTTCTATGGCTTTCATCACGTCCTCTCGAAAGTGTGTAGATGAAGAGTGAATTGGCAGCCCCTTCCGCACCGTTCCATCCATCTACGGCCCCATAGCCAACTTGTGTTTTGGATGCCCCCTGCAACAAGATCGATCGCAACATAATTGTTAGTTTTTTCGGATCATGTGGGATTTTCTTCAGCAGAACGCTGTGGAAAAGAAGAACAACTGCGCCACCAACAAACGGGAGCGATTGCCGGCGACTGGCGTGATACTGATCTCCTTCCTCCCCACCTCTTCTTCTCCCTCCTCTCCTCGCCCCATCCTTGCTCCCTAGCCGATCCTCCCTGTCTCTGCTCGCCTCATCCACTCAATCCTCTCTTTGCTGCCTTCTTTCTCTGTCTCTTCCCTCTCAGATCCCGTTCCCATCTTCTCGATCCAGCCTGATCTAATCTGACGGAGGCCCTCCTGGCCAGATCCGGTTACTCCTCGCCGCCCCCGCCTCGCCCCCCCTTCCCCTCCCCCCCCACACAACCCACTTTCGTTACTCCCAGCCCTGTATTCCTTCTAGTTCGAGTCAAGCTGCAGTAGAATATCAGGATGACTTTAGCTCCTCTTGCCAACGAGATAGAGTGGATCTTAGGAGTGGTCAGGGGGGAGGAGATGGAATTTGATGCTGTAGTACATGGGAACATGACCGACTCTTTTTCTTGGGCAGCGGCGCATGGCCCTAACACGTCTCGGGCGCCATGAAAGCCATAGCTTGGAATTGCCGAGGTATGGGCCGAGACCTCGGCAATGAACGTATGCTATTTCTGGCCAATCTGATTCGTTCTACTAAAGCTCAGGTAACCTTTGTTTCCAAAATCAAATCTTCCAAGGTTCGGTCGGTTGATCTTGTTAATAGGTTTGATGTTGCTAATAGTTTTGTTGTTCCTTCTAGAGGAGCCTCTGGAGGGCTCTGGCTTATGTGGAATGATGAACTCAATGTTCTGTTCATAGTGCCTCCTTTCATTATATTTTAGCTAATGTAGTTCATCTAGCCTCGGGTGTTCACTTTTGTTTGATTTGTATATATGGTGACCCCTACCATAGGCAGACTAGTGCTATTTGGAGTCAAGTTTCTGCTTTTGTGTATGATAACTTGGGTAAGCCCATGATGTGTATTGGAGACCTTAATGACATCTTGTATGATACAAATGGTTGTAATGGTAGTGTTAATTATTATCGCATGTCTGCTTTTCGTTCCCTTGTTAAAAATTGTGGTTTTTTTGATATTGGTTTTAGTGGTCCTGCGTACACTTGGCGTAACAAACAGCATACTGTTAATCCTATTTACAGACGTCTAGACCGATGCCTTGTCAACTCTGACTGGTGTGCGCATTATCCTAATTCTAAAGTGCTCAACTTACCTATTATTCTCAGTGATCATGCGCCCATTCTCGTTTCTACAGACGGTAATTTTCTTAAGCCGAGGCAAACTTTTAAATTTGAAAACTGGTGGTTGCTTGAAAAAGACTTTACTAGCTTTGCAAAATCTGCTTGGAATAATTGCACTTTTACCTCTTTTGCAGCAAAGTCTTCTTCTTTGGCAGGTTCTTTGAAGAAGTGGTGTAAGAAGAAAAAGCCCTTCCAGCAAGAGCTTTTGGAAATTGAGTCCAGTATTAATCAGATTCAGCAGCTTCCAATTCAGTAGCAAAATCACACTTTGGAAAGCTCTCTCACTCTTAGGTATGAACAAACTCTCTCTAAGCTCAATCAATTTTATAAACAGAGAAGTAAGAAGGGTTGGGCCACTGCTGGTGATCGTAATACTAAGTTTTTTCATTAGGCTGTGATCAAAAGAAGAAAAAGAAATACTATTTGTTCCATTAAGGATGAGAATGATGTGCTTCATTTTAAACCTAGTGCTATCACTAATACTTTTGTCAATTATTTTAGATACACCTTCTCTTCGCCAAACAATAACACTGCAAGGCCTTTTCTTAATACTCGTTTGCCTGACAACTCTTTGGATCCTACTTACTTTCTTCCAGATAAACATGAGATTTTGCAGATTCTCAAAGATATGAAGTTGAATGCTTCTCCGGGTCCGGATGGATTTAATGTTGAATTTTATCTGGCAACATGGGATTGGATTGGCGAGGAAGTTACTCAACTTGTGACTACCTTTTATAAAACTGGTATTTTACCTCCTCATATCAATGACACTAATATTGCTCTCATTCCAAAAAAGTTAGTTCCTCAAGTTCCTATGGATTATCGTCCCATTAGCCTTTGTAATGTTGTCTACAAAATCATTGCGAAATCATTGGCTAATAGGATTAAGCCTCATCTTCCGGACTATATTGATCCGGCACAACAAGCCTTTATTGAGGGTAGAAGAATTAGCGATAACATCATTATTGCTCAAGAGATTACTCACTCCTTCGCTCTAAAATCGTGGAATCATCATGCTTTCATGCTCAAGATAGATCTTGCTAAAGCTTTTGATCGTCTTGAATGGAGTTTCATTGTGTCTGCTCTTGCACGTAAAGGTCTGCATGATCATTTCATTAATTTGATTCATGCTTGCATTTCTTCTCCTACTTTCTCTGTGCTTATTAATGGGCAGCCTTCTCATAAATTTAAAAGTTTCAGAGGTATTCGTCAAGGCTGTCCCATGTCGCCTTATTTGTTTGTTATTGCTATCAATGAATTATCTGTTGCTCTTAATGAAGCTCTAGCTGCTCATCATCTCCAGGGTATTTCACTTGGTCCAGATTGCCCTTCTATTCATTCTCTGTTGTTTGCAGATGATCTGTTGGTTTGTGGTCAAGCCACTATGCAGGAAGCAAATTCTATGGCTCAACTCATCCATCACTTTTGTTATATTTCAGGTCAAACACCAAATTGGGCCAAATCTGCTATTCTTTTTAGTACTCATGTTAGTCAAAACACTATTCAAGAGATTAAGCAAGTTTTTCCTGTTTCTATCATGGATAACAATTTCACCCACCTTGGTCCGCTTATTCTTCCTGCTAAAAATAGAACTGCTGCTTACAACTTTGTTATTGATAAATTTCTGAATAAATTGCCTGCTTACAAAGCTAATATGCTCTCTCATGCTGCTAGGCTTGAGCTCATTAGGTCTGTGTTCTCTGTTATTCCTGTGTACTACATGTCTAATATTTTGTTTACCAAGAAGTTTATAGCCAAACTCACTGCTATTATAAGGAACTTTTGGTGGACAGGAATCAGAGAGAATAATTCTAACAAGAGCCTTTGTCTTAGGGCTTGGAAGGACATTTGCAATTCCAAACAGGAAGGTGGTCTTGGCATTAGGAACTTGCAAGCAATTAATGAGGGCTTACTTCTTGCAGCTGCTTGGAGGCTTGCTAAAGACCCTTCCTCCCACCTTCATCTTGTGCTCAAATCTAAATACTTCCATGATGCCTCTATTTGGACTGCTATTTCTACTACTCCAAAATCTGCTTTCTGGTCATCCATTTTAAAAATGTTGCCTAAACTGAAAGATCACTCTTTTTACCAACTCACGCAAGGGAATATCTCTCTTTGGAGTACCCCTTGGTGTTCCCTTTGGGCTTCTGTTCATGACAATCTTATTATTCAGCCTTCAGGATACATATATCCTTCTCTTGTTAAGGACCTTTGGATACCGGGTCAAAAAGTCTGGAACAATGACCTCATTAACTCTCTCTTTCAACAGCCTTTAGCCTCTGTTATCGTTCAAACTGACATTATTCACCAAGATTGCCCGGATATATTATGTTGGGATCTAACTCCTAATGGTACTTGTTCTTCCAAGTCCACTTATAAATTGTGTTTGCAGGATATTCATGCCAATCCAAGAAATACTCCTTCCCAAGTTTCTTTGCAGATGAAAAATCTTCTCAAGTTGATTTGGAAGCAAAAGTTGATGATCCCTAGAGTTCAAACTTTCGCTTGGAGACTCCTTCGGAAAGCTCTTCCCACAGGTTTGAGGGTTGGGCGCTTTTCCGTACATATTTCTTAATATTGTTGCAGATGTGGTCAGCAAGAGGATGAGGTTCACATATTTTTTCTTTGTGACTTCGCTAGAGCTGCTTGGTTTTCTCATCCTTGGTTCATCAGAACAGATGCTTTAGTTCAGATCTATACCAATATCCATAGTATTATTCTTGCTTTACTTAATATGAACCATCCGCATGCTTCTGTTGTCAACATTCTAAATTTTATGTGGTGTCTTTGGAAAGCGAGGAATTATTATCTTTTTAATAGAAAGAAAGCTATCCCTCACCAAGTTAATATTGCTGCTACTTCTCTATCTAATGATTTCTATGATCTGCTTAACAGTTCTTCACACCATCAGCCTCAAAACTCCAGTTGTATTTTAACCCATACTAATCAACTTCCCTTGCAAGGACAAACGCTTAAATCAGATCTTCTTATCACGGGACCGAAAGTATATACTGATGCATCTTTTAAGTGCAAAAAAATTCCAGGTTTATTGCAGGGAACAGCAGCCACTGGAGTTGGTATCTACATTTCTTTGCCGCACGATCAGAAGGAAGTCAGCGTGCAGATTCAAGCTTCCACCTCAATTACAAGTACTCCTCTGCAGGCTGAAGTGTTTGCTCTTCTCTTGGCTGCAAAAGTAGCTAAATGTCTCAACATCAGCCAGCCGACCTTCCTCACAGACTGTCTCTCTTTGGCTTCATTTGCTGCTAGTAGAAAGATTACTGAAACTGCTACCCCTTAGACTATCAGGAAAGTTTTAGCTGATTTCTTCTGCTACTCTTCAGACCTTCAACCTAGAGTGTTCCATATTTCTAAGGAAATTAATGGAATTGCTCACAACGTCGCTCATCAGGTTCTTACATCAAATGTAGAACCTGACATATGTTGTTTTGCTTCGGCTCACAGTAACATGGCTTGCCCTGTAGTTTCTCTCCTCTCTAATTTCGAGTTTGAG
The DNA here is from genome assembly GCF_003073215.2 of Triticum urartu. NCBI lineage: Eukaryota > Viridiplantae > Streptophyta > Magnoliopsida > Poales > Poaceae > Triticum > Triticum urartu. The sequence continues at coordinate 65,112,389 of NC_053025.1, read as the reverse complement.
GGCTTTGTAATTCATGCTGTACGTTGCTATTGAGCTGAGCTGAATGAAAAGTTTGGCGCTTCGTGCGCCTTTTGTTGTTAAAAAAAAACCAAGATCGATCGCATCCCCAGTGCCATCGACCGCGGCTCTTTTTGCTTTTTGTCCCGACGGCGGCGGCCGCGGCATGGCAGCGATAGACTTTGACCGGTGCTCCTGCCTTTATTGTGGCCGTGATAAGGCGGGCAGACCGGCGGGATAAGAAGGCGACGTCGCCTTCCGACTTCTCGTTAGATTTTCGGACAGACGGACGGACAGACGGACGACGCTGGTGATCACGCGGGAATTCCACGAGAGGGACGTCGGAAAAGGGGGCTGGCTACTCGAGTTTGCCGTTGCCATCTTGGAGGAGGTGTGCGCATGCTGGGTCGCGTCAGACGTCAAACTTGCCGACTAGACTTTACCGGTTTTCGTCCTGGGCTGCGTCGGTCAGGTCATCGCCGTAGGCGGTGCGGCGCACAGGTTCAGACGTGTCTGAGTTCCGTAGCTATTTCTCTCCCTAGATGCAAAGTGTTAGATCATCTACAACCAAACTTTACAAATCCGGCCCCTTAACGCAATGGACGCGACCAAACACGTCCGCAAATAGTGGCCCGTCATATCTTAAATTTAGCCAATGTGCATTTGAGTCTCTCATATTTCACATGCAAAAGAATCATACGTACTATCCTAGTTAATTTTAGTCGTCAAAGATGTCCATGATGATGCTGCCGGGCGCCGGCTGGACGAGCGGGTAGGAGGGCTCCGGCTCCTCCTCCTCCTGCTCGACCTCATTCATGTAGGCGAGCATCTCCGCCTCCTCCGCGACCTGTTGCGCCTCCATCTTCTGCCGGCGACGACGTCTAGCCTCCGCAGCTGACTCCGAGCGGAGGGAATCGAGGATGGCCTGCTGCTCCGTCTGCAGATCCACGTCTCCAGCGTCCTCCACATCCTCCTCCTCCAGCTCATCCTCCTCCTCAACCTCCTCGTCCTCCTTCCGCTCCACCTCCTCCTCCTCCTCCTCCTCCTCCTCCTCCTCCTCCGAATCCACTGCATCCGGAGGTAGCTCCGCGGCGATCCGGGCTTCGAGCCTTGCCCGGATCTGCTCAAGGAGCTCGAGACGTCACTCCAGCGTTAGAAATGGCTCGTTCCTCACCCGGCGGCGTGGGGATGGCTACTAGGCGGACGAGGGTGTGGAAAGTGGCGGCGGCGGACAGGCGGAGGAAATGTGGATGCTAAGGTTTCGGTGTCGCCGTCGACTTAAATAGCTGGGCTAGATGCTACGTGGCCCGCCGGAGCGGCGCCACTCGGCGGCATTGGTCCGACGGAGAAGACGAGTTTCAGACCGTTGAGTTTCTAGGCATTTCCGTGTGGGACCCCGTCGTTAGTCCGCCGAGACGGGCAGGCCCGAGTGCGCCCGGACGCCCCCGTATCCACCCATATTTGGGCTGGATAAGGGTGCAAGTCAGCCCAAGTATTTGAGGCACGTTTAAGAGGGCCATCAGTGTCGAAAAATTATGCCGGTCAGTGACCGGACGGGCCGTTCGGACGTTTAAGACCGGCTTGGGACATCTGGCTATGGATGCTCTCTCAGAGTAAGGTAGTCGCTGCCTAACTGATGCGAGGCTAAACCAAACATGAGCAATTTAGGTTGTTTTATTATTAACTTTTTTGCATGGTAATACGTGTCACATGCATATCATACAGAATAAACTATAAGTCTAATTGTACATTTTCTTTTTTCTTTTTTGAACACAGTACAGACGTATGCGCTCATATATACATGTATACACTTATCCTTATGAATGCACATACGCATACCCTACTCCTATGAACATCTTTGAGAGACTGAGCCGTTATATCATCTTGAGATTTTACGAAGTCACCGTCGACGTTTCGTACTCGACGAGAACGTCTCCTCCCACTGAACACGCATTGCCGAAAATTCTGAAATAAATTCAGGATAAATGCGAGCACCACTTAAACTCTGGTAGGCTGGGGAAACCAATGTCCACCTAACCATCCAACCACAGGTTGGTTCAATTGTTAACATACATCGCGAATATTGTTGTCCCCAAAAATAAATAACCTGACCTTTCAAAAAAAAAGTAAAGAGTAGTAGACCTCAGATATTGGAGAGCGGTAGAAAAAACATCAGGAAAAATAAAAAGATTCAAGAAGGTTACGCTAAAATGGGCCAACCCGCCAGAGTGCTTGCCTCGCTCGCAGTGTGCGTGGGGTGCCGCCGCAATGAGCTGCGCATAGGATTTGTGGCCATATTGGAGAGCTTGCATGTGCCGCTATTTGGGGGCAAACAATTGGCATTTCCTAAACGGCGCCCATAGCGCCCGTATCCGGTGACACAACCAACCAGCCAATCGCCTTGACGTGTGTACTTATAGCTTTTCTCTTGTTATAATCTTCATTTTCTTGCTGGAATGGTTTTGTTTATGTTTTTTCTTTCTATTGTTTTTGGAGTGGTTTTTTTGCTAAACTTTTTTTAAATACATGAATTTTCTTCTCAAATTCGTGAACCTTTTTTGAATTCGACGAACTTTTTTAAAATTCAATGAACTTTTTCAAATTCGATGAACTTGAACTTTTTTCAAATTTGATGAAATTTTCTTCAAATTTGATGAAATTTTCTTCAAATTTGATGAACTTTTTTCAAATTCAATGAACTTTTTTCAAATTTAGTGAATTTTTTTCAAAATTTGTGAACTTTTTTTTGAAAATTGATGAATTTTTTGCAAAGTTAGTGACCTTTTTCCAAAATATATGAACTATTTTCAAATTTCTGAACCTTTTTAAAAATCAATATTTTTTTCATTTTGTATGAACTTTTTGAATACATGAACTTTTTTCTATTTCGTGATGTTTTATGAAATCTATGGACATTCAAATTTTATTCAATTTTTTAAAAAAGGAATCACATTTTTCTATATAGCGCAGGCATAGTTGGTCTAGTGGTTAGCCTAGCATGCACGCCAGCTAGTTGGCGTGGGTTCGAATCCTTTCATGAGCGAAGTTTCAAGATGGATTTTTTGTGCCCTAAATACACTTTTCACAGTGCCGTGCGTGTTCATGGGCGGCCCACTAGTGTGTTGCAGTGGGCGCCCGGATCCTCAACCGACGCATAAGGTGCCCTATAGGAGCTCCCCAAACAATTGGCCTCCCACACAGGGGGAGCACCCTAACCGGGCTGGCCCATGGTGCACCGTAGCATCTCAGCTATTGTAGCCAGTCATCTATTGTAGCGAGTCCTATAGTTGGGGAAATAACTGATAGAATCAAGAATTGTAAGATTTGTTCTTTTAGTTTTCTAAAGGTAGCAACTAGAATTATGAGGCTCATAGTCTTACTAAGTATTCATTTTTGCTTGATCAGGGTCGCCACATGTGGCTTGTTTTTCACTGGACCCCTCCTGTATAACCCTAAACATTGATCAATAAAGCTTAGCATAATTAAAAAAACTATATCGAGTCAACTGTTGTAGCGGTCCTTTTTCCATTCAATTTTTCAGAAAAAATGATTTTTTAAATATGTGACCACTTTATCACAATTTGTGGGTTTTTAAAAGGTAAACATTTCATGAAAACATGAACTTTTTTCAAAACAACTTGAACATTTCTGAAAATGCAATGTTTATTTTCAAATTTGAGAAAATTTTTTATAAAATACACGAAGAATTTTTGAAATTTATATATTTTTGGGAAAGTGAATTTTTAATTCTAAATATTTTTTACAATATATGATTTTTTAAAAAGCAAACAATGTTGTAATTTTAACATCTTTAAAATTGTGATAATTTTTTTGAGTCCAAACATTTTTTAAATTCTAGCCGTTTTAAAATGAACATTTTTTAAAAAGAAAAAAGAGGAAAAAGGGACTGAAAAGAAATGAAACAATGTAAATAACAAAGCATAAAGAAAACCAACAGAAAAAGTGAAAACCAAACCGAAACCATGTAGGAGGTTCCTAAAACCAGATCTAGAACCTTCACAAAACTAGTATAGCTATACAACTTACTATTTCTTCAATTCATGAACTTTTTCCAAAATCCATGAACTTTTTTTCAAATTCGTGATTATTTTTTAAAATGGCTGAACAATTTTTTTCCAAGTGTATGAAGTTTTTTTTCAAAATCAATGAACTATTTTTCAAAATTAATGAACATTTGTCAAAATCGTTGAACTTTTATTTGTGATCTTTTTTTAAAATTGTAAAACATTTTGTAAAAATCTATGAACTTTTTTCAAATTTGTTAACTTTTTATTCAAAACTGATGAACTATTCCAAAATCAATGATTTGAACTTTTTCTAAGTTTGTGAACATTTTTTTTCAAAATTCATGAATATTTTTGAATTCATGAATGTTTCAGTTATTTCTGAGTTTTTAAAATAGTATTTTCCAAAAGTCAACTTTGGGCCCTAGATGGGCCGGCCCATTCCTGGAGGCTAGTGGGCGCTAGATGTCCTAGCCGGCGCATAAGGCGCTGACTAGGAGATGCACCGGCTAGGAGCTCCCAAATAGTCGACATTTTGACATTGAATGCATTTCATAGGGATCGCCGCCATATTGGCAATCTTCATAATCATCATAATAGTCGCCTTCGTATTTTGTTTTCATGTGGAACCCGACTACGAGTGGCTTGAAGACATCTTCTTTCCCCACCTCAACAATGGAAGTTTTAAACTAGGATTTCAGCATGGATTTACAAAATAGATTTCTAGGACTATAAAATAGATTCCAACTATTTTAACTACGGACTCCTCCTCTTGAAGTAACTTTGCCAACGGGGGAGACTCCGTCTGTCTTGACTTCTACCGCCACACGATCGATGAACGACTGTGTCTCCTAAATGTGGGATACGAAAAAACTAAGGCCAGCGTGAGCATAATTTTCATTCTATGCAAGCAATCATCGATATGACGTCGAAGTACTTGAGGGCGGCGGGGAGGCGGCGCGGCTAACGTGTGATTCGGCCTTACGACTTGCGTCGTCTTTGGCTCACTTGAAGAAGTTCTACACCCTCTCCCAGGACCCTCTCTCGACGCCGACGCATTCCTCTTTAGTCTCGCTAGGGAATGGTCCGTGGGGAGGGCATGCCCGCACCAACGTGGTAATGGGAAAGAAATCGTGCAAGGCGGCAACCGACAAAGTGGTCGGTGGGGGTGAGTGTGCCGAGACGAGGATGTGCAAGGGGGTGAATGTGGTTGCGTCACCAAAGGTGGGCAGTGGGGGTTTACATAACCGCAAATGGGCACGCTCCGACGGGAAACAAGGAGGTGGGGAGGATTTTCCGATGTGGGTGGGAAACCGGTGCGAAACATGAAATCGACCATTAGTTGTCGCTCTTCTCACTAGATAAACGATTGCGACATTGGAGGAGCGAAAGTTGGAGCCCCACGAAACATCAGCGCCATTGATCAGGCTGCACGCAGGAGGAATAGGTCGAGCTAAAACTTCCCTACAGTGCGAGCGGATGGAACGCTCTCCAGACTAGCGCCCACCACCTCCAAAGTCCAAACGTGGAGGTTGACTGGATGAATAGGGCACACACTCCATAAATTATGCCGACCGGGAGGCATAGGACCAGTCTGCTAGAGTGCCATTTTGGAACAAAATTGCGATATAGGCAATTATATGTTGATCGGCCCGATACGGCGACTCTGCTAGAGTTGCTCTTAGGCACACATGGATTGACCATTAATGTGCTCGACTTGTTCGGTTGTCGTGCAGTAGAGATACAAATTTGTGATATTTATGATTTTCAGGGTAACCTCACTCTTCTTAGTTTGACAAAATGAACTAATTTTTAAACTCAAAAGTGATATAAGTTTTAATATTTTCAATATTTAGTTCGTTCAGTTGAACTAAAAAGGACAAAGAGGATCCTAAAGGGTACCATTTTGCACCCTTGCCGTGTAGAATGACAACACCTTCTCATCGGATTTTTCACTGACGTAAGAACATGTCGAAACATTGTACCATAGTTTAAGTAAGCAATAATTATGAAAGAAGGCGTGGATGACGTAGTTGTAAGCTTGTAGCAATATGCAATCTTAGATAGAGTAGTTGTGTTAGGTTGCGATGTCCCATCAACTGACTTCATTATAATAAAGAGAGCATATTATCTCTTGTGCGAATATGTAAAGCATGCGTATCATTTCATTAATAGAAGGAATAGAATGAGTATAGTGAAGGTATAACACATGACATGGACGCAGGAAGACGTGAACATGATGCCTGGAGCAGAGAGACAAGGGATACTCGGCCCGAACAGAGAATACAACATAGCTAAACCTACCAATCCCGAACCAAGAGCGCCAATGTTGAACCAGCAACAATTCCAACATCAGCAAAGCCAACACCAGGGACACCGCGAGCGATCAAGATAGCTCATTGCATGTGCTGATACTTGTGATAAATGGTATCATTCCAAACTCTTCATTAGAAGGAGAAACTTGAGTCGACAAGGAATAAAATTAAGCAAAGATGCAAGCAAGACCGCCGTGTGAACACAAGTCATTGCTTGTGACCCTAATGTTGGATTGCCGGTTTGTCATCCTCCAATTCATGTTCATCAATCTCCGAAAGGAAGGTGAATGCCTTTGTGTCATGTCTCTGTTCTAGCGAACTTCCCTGTTGACTTTGTCTCGGGCTTTGAGAGCCAGCTCAAGGTCGTATACCAACAATACTACGAAATAGCTCATTTGCCGATGCCATAAGAGTTGCTTTTGTACAGCTCCTCTAGAAATTACTACAAGGGTGATTTACATCCACCAGAGAAGTCGACATTGTCAACATGTAAAAAGTCCCAATTCCTCCTATTCACACATATATTGTGGTTAACTGGCTACGTTCCATGGAAAATGAACGACGTACATGTAACTTCCACTTTAGCTCTGTCTCTCATGTCCCTTTAGTTCTTGCTCATTTTCCATGGTAAAGAACTTATATAAGAGCTGGACCCCCAGTGTTGGGGTAAAATGATGGTTGAGCACAATTCAATGCGCCACAAATGTTGCATCGACAGATGGCAACAACTATATCTAAGAAGAGCTTGTGTAGCATCAGCTAGTGCTGCCAAGTAGAAATGGTTCTCGCCTAGTACAAATCTTAGCTTTAAAGCCGGTTTTCACCGGAATCAATTCAACTGACACTAGTATAACGACCATCCGCTGCAACAATAGTTATTAGGAAAATTCCATTTCTGCCCTACCTCGATCCCACTACTCACATTTATCCATAATTCTTGAGGTCGTATTCTCGACAATTTTTACCCCTCTGTCCATATGTCACTTACGTGGGACCCGCTTGAAGAAAAAAAACTCTCCCACCCGCTCTTTCTCATTCACACGTGAGACCCAACCAAAAAAGCAAAATGGAAACTCTCAATTTCTCAAGGGTCCACATGTCACTGTTTTATTTCTCAAGGAGTATTTACTAAATTGTTTGAGGGGTGGACCCACTGGAGAGCATTTGTAAATTAGGTAGTTAAGAACTAATATAATTACCAAGGCCCAAGCCGACCAGCCAATCTACACACGGACGTTTGACTCCCGAGAGCACATCGATGACGCACAAGATGGCGTGAGAGCACAAGGGGAGGGGGCTGTGAGGGGCACATGAGTTCGCTGCAACAACAACGCTCAACAAGAACATCCCTTAACTACGGGGTGTTCAGAGACCATGACAACAGCAAGCTCTTGTGGCGACGAGCGACGGTGTTAGGCATGGAGGACCTACGAGCGTGGGGAGGCTCGAGGAATGGGGAAAATGCCCGAGGGTGCACTAGAAACCAGAGGACACGCTCAAAAGAGGCAGGGGAGAAGGGTCGTGATGACTTAGTTGTCCAGAGCGGATGGTGGAGCGGGTGTTCGCGAGGATGGTGGCTAGAGAGGAAGGTGGTGAGGAATCCTATGGGTGTAGAAGCATCATTGGTCGACGAGAAATCCAAGGGAAAGTGTCTTGGTAGCACGGATGGACGTAGGCAATGCATACCCAATAATTTTTGCAAAATAGTTTCGGTATAAGCATCTGTATAGTTGAAAAGAACGATTCAGCGCCACTTAGGAGATTATTGAGTTGGTACGTTGCTAGTACACTGCTACTAGGCCTTATGCTTCACGCTTAATGCTGGCCCATTGATCGAAGTCGATGAGACAGTCAGACAACTAGCTCTATGAGCCACCGGGCCAGCGCCTCGAGCGTACGATTCCTCCGTCGCATAGCGAATCTGGGGCATCACCACGCCGCTTGCCCATAGCCTGCATCAGCCATCGGAAGGAACCGCCACATCATTTTTCGGCCATCGCGGATGGGACCCCTATTTCGTGACCTGCGCGCTAGGGATCGAGAGAACTTGCAGTCACACAACTCTCCCTTGTGCCCTTTTGGGCCGGCCCATGTATGGGGCGGGATGCCCACCTTTTTCTCATCTTGTTTTGTTTTTTCTATGGTTTTACTTTTAAAACAAATCAGGATTTTTAAAAACTTCTGAATTTCAAAATTAATTGTAAATTATTAAAAACAATGTGTAAAAATCATAAAATGACCACGAATTCAAAAAAATTCATGGTTTTGAAAAATATTCGGGAAATCCTAATATGTGCACCATTTTGAAAAATGTCCGCATATAAAAAAAATGACAAATGCTCACATATTCAGAAGTTGTTCGTCTATTTCAAAAACATTCACAAATTCAAAAAATGATCCTAAATTTCTAGAATATGTCCATGAATTTCTAAAAAAATGATCACAATATTAAAAAATATTCAGGAATTTATATTATTGTTCCCCAATTAAGAAATGTTCACAAAATTCAAAAAATGTTCACTGATTCGAAAATTATTCTTGAACTCAAAAAAATGTTCGTCAAAAACAAAAATGTTCCAGAATTTCACAAATTATTCCCAAATTTCCAAAGATGTTCGCCGGTTCAAAAAAATTCCCCTATTCCAAAAAATGTACATGAATTTGAAAAAAATATTCACGATTAAAAAAATATCATGTATTTAATCTTTTCGTGATTTCCAAAAATGTTCAAGTATTTAGAAGATGTTCGTAAAATGAAAACCAAAAGAAAAAAATGGAAAAAATGGAGAAAAGGAAGAAAGAAAAAGGAAAAGTAAAAAGGAAAAATCCAAATGAAAAAAAACGGTTCAGGGAAAGTTCTAGAACCTTCCCAAAACTAGTGGAGATGAATTCCGGTAATGGGCCAAATAGGAGAGACGGTCGTGGACCACCGTCTCTCGCCAATGGGTCTCCTTCGCATCTTTTTTAGGGGTAATCGATCTCCTTCACCTGCCCACGTTCTCCTTCACAGTATGCACTCGGCACATCTGTCATCTAGCAGACAGGTGGCAACGAGGGCGTGCGCAATTTGCCCATCGTCTGTTTGTTTCTTGTGAGTGTTTAATCTTTATTTCTTCAAATTGTTGGTAAAGAATAAGGATTATCTTTATTCCCTAAGTTTGTTTTAAGCAAAATCTATTGTAGCATCCAATCAATTTTGAGAGTGGTTTGCACTGCCTCGCTATAAACTTGTGAAGAAGTGCAAGAAAAAGAAGGTGAATTTTAATATTTTATCCATCTAAATTTCGGAATTATGAACTTTTGAATTTGTAAGATTGTCTATGATACTACCATCTTATTATCTTACTTGTATATTTTTTATTTGTATAGGTGTGAAAAGTGAAGAACAAGTGCGGTGATTTGAAGCGTTTGAGGAACATAACTTCAAAGGCGTTGAAGATAAGTTCGACATCAATACCAACACCGGTATTTGTCGACTATGAAAGCCAAAGAATAATTTATAGTTTCATTGGTATTATTATGAACTTCTTCATGCATACATAGTTGTGCAGCGAAACCAAAATTTGACTCTGCATATCTATGTCGTAAATGGCTCCACCACTGTACATGATGCCAATTCCTCAAGACTAATAAGTCCAAGCTAGGCTTAGTCTAATTCTTGATGATGCTCAATAGCGTTATTCGACTTAGGTGAATTTTCCTCATCTATGATTGATTCAAAAGCAGTGCAAGAAGGGATGCTCACTTCTTTACACTTGGAAGTTTTTCTCTCAAGAAACCATGCTATTTACGAGGTAGGGGTCTACTTATAGATGTGGTCCCCAACTAGGTGCCAATATGAACGCGGGAGGGGATGCACACACCAACTGACCGGAGACAGCTGTCACAATGGTCATAAATTTGAACTCTCAAATTTCTTAGGCTAATCATAGTGAGAGTAACTTAGGTAGTAACATAGCACACTTTAAGAAAATTTTGCTTATGTGGCATGTAGTTAATGGGGAGATAGGTGTTTAGAGTAACATAATATGTTAACATAGCGGTTCCCGAGAAAGTATGAGTCTACAAGCTAATAAATGAAGCCATCTATGATACTACTATTATGTTACTTTGCACCATGAAGGTAGATACTTAGACTAGTGTCATATGCATGACACTAGTATAAGTTACTCCCCACTATGACCAGCCTTAAGTTTCTAAGAACCTAACGAAAAGTTGGTTTCCTAACTCACGAGTGAGGAATCTAACTCAAGTGTTCCAAAGAATCTAGAAGGCTCATTTGGAAGGAGATTTCCAAGTCTTCACTTAGACCCTGTTTGTTTGGGCTTTTGCTTCTGCTTTTGCAGCTTTTTCATTTTGGTCAAAAAGCCATAAAAGCTTCTAAATAGGTGTTTTTGGAGCTCAAATAGGTTATATTGATTCATCAAAAGCCAAAAAAGCTCCAAAAACACCCACTTAAAAGCTTTTATGGCTTTTTGACCAAAGTGAAATAGTTGTAAAAGTAGAAGCAAAAGCCCAAACAAACAGGGTCTTATAAGTGTATACTAGTAGAATGCCCGTGCGTTGCCACGGGCATTTAAAACATTTTGCTAGAATTATACAAAGATAATGCATATTAAATTTTATCTGTGGAGACAATATAACACAGGCACCATTGGATAATAATTGACGCCCACTCACTTGCCATTATTAAGTACAAAGGTTATGCGATTTGTTTTACACCATCACGAACATATCATTATGGTTTTCTTAGGGCAGTCATGATTGATTCGATGACCGTAATATATCTAGGGGTACAAACAAAGTTTACCATCATGATACAAAAATGAGCCAAATTGGAATATAAAATGAGCCAAATTTGTTCAACGAAAAAAGTTTACCAGGACGAAGTAAAGACCGATAATAACATTGGAAAAATACCTTGCGCGGTGACTTTTTTTTGGTTTGTTACACGATATCACTACTTGCACATCATTATGTTGGAAAAATCTTTGAAACTTTCAACCCCTTCCAACGACGTCGCCTCGGAACTTTTGTCGATGGATTATTTTTAAACATCGCCAGAATAGATCTTTATTTCTCCCATGTTCTGCAGCAATAATCATATAATGTACCTTTTGTATAACATACATATAAAGAAGGATTAGTTATATGCACCTCTTCTTGTGGTATTTCAGTTTGGTCTAAGGATGGAATGTTGTGCTCAGGTGGAGCTTGACGGCCGCCAGACGGAAGAGATCGCGCCAGACGTGTCCGGTGAACACTGGGTCCCGATCGCTGATGATCGAAGAAGGAAACCCGTGCAGACGAACGATACCGTCGAAGAAGGCGCGAGCCACGGAGGCAGTAGTGTAGGGATGACCGAGCGCAATGAAATGATCATACTTGGAGAAGCGGTCGACCACCAGAATGACCGACTTGCCGCCCACCTTGGGGAGGCCCTCAATGAAGTCCATGGAGATATCTGCCCAGACCTGAGACGGAACCTCCAAAGGCTGGAGCAGACCAGCCGGTCGTAGCGTCTCCGTCTTGTTGCGCTAGCATGTCACACAAGACCGAACCCAGTCACGGACCAGGGCCCGATCCCCAGGGATGTAGAAGTCGGTGCGGAGACGGTGGAGAGTTTTCTGCACACCCTCATGGCACGCCGAGTGGGCCAGCAGCAGCACCTGGTGACGGAGATCATCATGCGCCAGCACGAAGACCCAACGCCCATGGAGGAGCAGACCATCGGTGAAGCGCCAAGGATCCTCCAGCTCGCCCGTCGCCAGCTGCTGCTAGAGAAGAAGGGCGTCGGCCGCGGTCGCTGTGGCTCGGCGAATGTCGGCGAAGAGGCTGAAGGTCGGCGAAGAGCGGATGCACAACACTGCCCCTGCGGAGTCGTCGATGGTGGAGTCGAGGTCGGCGTCGCGGCAAGACAAGGCGTCGGCCACGGTATTAAGACGACCCGGGCGATACTCGATGGAGAAGTCAAAGCCGAAGTGCTTGCTGATCCACTGATGCCGTGACACGGTCGAGAGCCTCTGGTCCAGTAAGAACTTGAGACTGTAGTGGTCCGTGCGAATCCGGAAAGAACGTCCCCACAGATAGGGCCGCCAATGGCGCACCGCCTGTACCAAGCCAATGAGCTCCCGCTCGTACGCCACGAGCTTAAGATGGCTCGGAGCGAAAGGCCTGCTGAAAAAAGCGAGAGGGCCCTCGCCCTGATGAAGCATGGCGCCGAACCCCGCACCCGAGGCGTCACAGTCCACCACGAACGAGCGGTCAAAGTCCGGCATCTGAAGAACAGGGCCCGTCGCGAGGGCCCCCTTGAGGGCCTCGAATGCCGCCGTCGCCTCATCGTCCCATGCGAAAGCGTCACGGCGCAGCACACGTGTGAGTGGCGATGCAATGTGGCCGAACTCCCGGATAAACTTCCGGTAGTATCCTGCGAGGCCGAGAAAACCGCGAGGAGCCCGCGGTGAGTGCGGCGCCGACCAGGCTACGGCGGCCGCCACTTTGTCAGCATCCATAGCAACCTTGTCAGCCGAGATGACGTGGCCGAGGTAGGCGACTGAAGGCGTCCCGAACGAGCACTTCGAGCGCTTAAGATGAAGATGGTGCGCCCGAAGCTCGTTAAAGACGATGACGACGTGCTGGAGGTGCTCCGCCCAGGAGGCGCTGTAGACAAGAATATCATCAAAGAAAACGAGCACAAACCGACGTAAGTAGGGCCGGAGGACGCCGTTCATCAAAGCTTGGAAGGTTTTCGGGGTGTTGGCGAGGCCAAAGGGCATCACCAAGAACTCGAAGTGGCCGTGGTGAGTCCGAAACGCCTTCTTGGCGATGTCGTCCGGATACATGCGCACCTGGTGGTACCCTAACTTGAGATCGAGCTTGGTGAAGAAGCGCGTCCCATGTAGCTCATCCAGGAGCTCATCAACCACCGGAATAGGAAACTTGTCCTTGAGCGTGAGAGCATTAAGGGCGCGGTAGTCGATGCAGAAGTGCCATGTGCCGTTTGATTTGCGGATGAGGAGAACCGGTGCGGTAAACGACGACGTGGAGATCCGAATGATGCCCGCGGGGAGCATGAGTGCACAATGCCGCTCCAACTCGTCCTTCTGCAGCTGCGGGTAATGGTACGGACGCACTGCCACCGGTGTGGAGCCCGGGAGGAGACGGATACAGTGATCATAAACCCGGGCTGGCGGAAGGCCCTATGGTTCGGTGAGGAGGTCGCCGTGTTGCTGCAGAAGGTGATCCAATAGTGGGTGCTCGGCCTCGCAGGTAGTCGTAGTCAGCTGAAGCTGTGGATTCGCTGGTACGGCGCCCCCAACACCGTCCCACCGGATGCGGCAGCCAAGCCGCCAGAAGGTCATCATCAGAGTGTCGAAGTCCCAAAGTATGGGATCGTGTGTCCGCAGAAAGTCGACGCCGAGGATGAAGTCGAAACAACCCAAATCAATGCCCGCACACGTGATGGAGAAGTGTTCATCGCCGATGGTGATGGGTACGTCCCGTGCGAGGCCATGACACTGGAGGCGATCACCGTTGGCCACCGTGACCCGAAGTTGCTCCCGGCCCGTCGGCTAAAGCGCTAAGCGACGCATGGTTGCCTCGGGCAGGAAGTTATGCGTGGAGCCTGTATCCACCAAGGCCACCAAGAGCTCGTCGTGGATCATTACCGGTAAGAGCATGGTTCGCTCTTCACGGATGCCGGCGAGCGCATGGAGAGAGACCACGAGAGCCGTCGCCGGGGCAGCCGCGGGTGCAGCCTCAGCAGCCGCTGGAGGTGGCAGTGCATTGGCCCCGTCGGCCAGAGTATCCTCCTCAATGAAGTCAACCGTCTCCAAGTAGAAGAGGTGCGGGCAGACATGGCTCGGCGTATAAGGCTCATCACAGTTAAAGCAGAGGCCCTGGCATCGCCACTCCATCTGCTCCGCCGAAGAGAGATGACGGAAGGGTTGCGTCATGGCTGGTGTAGTAGTCGCTGGAGTGGCCGGAGGTGGCCGGCCCGGCGCCGGTGATGGTTGGGTGGCCTGTCAGCCTCCTCGAGCCGGGGCGGCCGGCTGCATGGCCTGGGCGTGAGCCTCGAAGGCGCGGGCGTAATACATGGCCGTCTGGAGATCCTGAGGGCCGCGAAGCTCCACGTCCACGCGGATGTGATTCGGATGGCCACCGACAAAGAGGTCGGCCCGCTGCTGTGTCGCCACACCCGACGCATGGCACGCCAGGGCCTGGAAACGGTCGGCGAAGTCCTGCACCGTGGAGGTGAAGGGAAGGCGGCCGAGCTCCGCCAGTCGGCTCCCGCGCACCGAAGGCCCAAAGCCAAGGAGGCAGAGCTTGCCGAAGCGCTCCCAAGGAGGCATGGTGCCCTTGTCCTGCTCGAGGGCATAATACTAGGTCTGTGGCACACTGCGGAGGTGGAACGAGGCGAGCAAGGTACACTCCGATGCGAGGGTGCGCTGCCCGCGAAAGAACTGGTCGCACTGGTTGAGCCAGTTGAGGGGGTCCTCTATGCCGTCATAGGTGGTGAAGTCAATCTTGGTGAACCGCAGCGGTGTCTGGGTTGGAGCGCCATGTCGAGTTGACTCGGAGGTGCGAAGCAGCGAGGCGGGTGGCGCCTGGTCGGCGTACTCCGGGTAGGGACCCACGGAGCCGGATGGCCCGCCGAACTGCGGAAAAGGGGTCGGCTGCTTCGGAGCCGTGGTGTAGACTAGCGATGGCGAAGACCCAGCCGCCCAAGCTGGTAGTGGCGACGGGGATGGCGGGAACTGGACCTGATGTATCGGAAGGCCGGCCGGTGCGGGCGCCCCCGAGCTGGGCAGAGGTGGCGCCGGTGGTTGCAGCGGCGGTTGTGGAGGGTGGGCGGGTGCGTCAGTTGCCGCGGGGGAGAGCGGCTGCAGGTGCCAGATGGGAGCCGCAGCTCGCGGCGGCGGCAGATTCCACAGAGGAGCCGCGGCCGGAGTGGTCTCGCCGGGGTGCCCCGCCTGGAACGGCAGCAACTGCTGCCCGCTGTAGGCCAGCGCACCCTGGGACGGCCACGACAGCGTGGGGTGGCCGTATGCGGCGATGGGCGCAGCCGGCAGAGATGCGTACGGCCCGGCCATGTACTGGTGGTACTGGTTTAGATGGAGTCCCTGGACGGCCGTCACGAGATCCCGCAAGGTATTGGTGACCTGTTCCAGCGTGAAGACGATGTTTGTCAGCGACGCGGAAGGGATGGGGGTCGACGGCGGTGAGGAGCCCGTGGTGGTGACCAGGCCCGACAACATGGGAGCCCGGCGGTGGTCATTGGGGTGGTGGACATCGGGGCGGTGGTCATCGGCGCGGTGGTGACGATGGGCAGCGGCGGCGAGGGCGTTGAAGAAGACATGATCGAACCCAAGTCTTTGGATACCAAATTGGTAGAACCCAGGGTCCTACCGGACCTGCTCCTTAGGTTGTAGGGGTAGGCAGGGGGAAGATGGAGGCGAGGGCGACGTGGCCGGCGTGTGGGTGCCGTCCTGATCGGGAGAGGGAGACGGCGGCGAGAGGGAGGTCGTGCGGCTAGGGTTAGGGTTCCTTCTCCTTCAAGGAGCCGGGCAATAGAATATGTCTTATTGCTTAATCTCAAAAATAGTCTTACAGCTAGTATATATAACCACGATGCTGAAAATAAGATAACTTCTGGGCCAAGCCCCTAATCTAAACTTGCCCGGTGGGCCTCCTACAGGCATAAGTCTGCCCGGTCATAACAAATGTACTTGTCCATTATCTTCCTTGAATCTATGAAATTCTAAGGCCTAACACCTAAGCGAAAGGACATAGAACACCCGCCATAATAATTGTACCAATATATTGATGTAAACTCCCCGCTGCTATCTTACACGATTAATACAGAGCATCTAAAAAAGTACAGCATTTATCAATTCTTGCTACAGACAGAATGATCTTTTACTAACTTGCATCGATATATACCTTTTAAAATCTAAAGAGAAACTCACCAAAGGTGCTTGATCAGAATAGTCACATTTGGGAAGTACTGGGCAAGACACTGTTGGGGAACACAGTATTTCAAAAAAATTCCTATGATCACGCAAGATCTATCTAGGTAATGCATAGCAACGAGAGGGGAGAGTGTGTCCACATACCCTCGTAGACCGAAAGCGGAAGCGTTTAGTAATGCGGTTGATGTAGTCGAACGTCTTCGCGATCCAACCGATCCTAGCACCGAACGTATGGCACCTCCGTGTTCAGCTTGTTCAGCTCGATGACGTTCCTTGAGCTCTTGATCCAATTGAGGATGAGGGAGACTTCCGTCAGCACGACGGCATGGTGACGGTGATGATGAAGTTACCGGCATAGGGCTTCGCCTAAGCACTGCGACGATATGACCGAGGTGGTAAACTGTGGAGGGGGGCACCGCACATGGCTAAGACAATTGATCTTGTGTGTTCTAGGGTGCCACCCTGCCTCCGTATATAAAGGAGGAGAGGGGGAGGCCGGCCGGCCCCTGTAGGGCGCGCCAGAGAGAGGAGTCCTATTAAGACTCCAAGTCCTAGTAGGATTCCACTTGGTGGAAGGGGGAAGAAGGAAGGGAGTGGGAGAGGGGAAGGAAAGGGGGGCGCCGCCCCCTTCCCCTAGTCCAATTCAGACTGCCAAGGGGGGCAGTCCCTTGTGGCCCTTCTCTCTCTCCACTAAGGCCCATGAAGGCCCATTAGTTCCCCCGGGGGGTTCCGATAACCCTCCGACACTCTGATAGTTACCCGGTACCTCTCGGAACTCATCCGGTGTCCGAATAACATCATCCAATATATCAATATTTATGTCTCGACAATTTCGAGACTCCTCATCTTGTCCGTGATCTTATCCGGTACTCCAAACATACTTCAGCCATCAAATCACATAACCCATAATAAAAATCGTCATGGAACGTTAAGCGTGCGGACCCTACAGGTTCGAGAACTATGTAGACATGACCGAGACACATCTCCGGTCAATAACAAATAGTGGAATCTGGATGCTCATATTGGCTCCTACATATTCTACGAAGATCTTTATCGGTCAAACCGCATAACAACATACGTTGTTCCCTTTGTCATCGGTATGTTACTTTCCCGAGATTCGATCATCGTATCATCATACCTAGTTCAATCTCGTTACCGGCAAGTCTCTTTAATCGTTCCGTAATGCATCATCCCGCAACTAACTCATTAGTCAAATTGCTTGCAAGGCTTATAGTGATGAGCATTACCGACAGGGCCCAGAGATATCTCTCTGATACACTGAGTGACAAATCCTAATCTTGATCTATGCCAACTCAACAAACACCATCGGAGACACCTGTAGAGCATCTTTATAATCGCCCAGTTATGTTGTGACATTTAATAGCACAAAAGGTGTTCCTCCGGTATTCAGGAGTTGCATAATCTCATAGTCAGAGGAACATGTATAAGTCATGAAGAAAGCAATAGCAATGAAACTAAACGATCATTATGCTAAGCTAACGGATGGGTCTTGTCCATCACATCATTCCTTAATGATGTGATCCCGTTCATCAAATGACAACACATGTCTATGGTCAGGAAACTTAACAATCTTTGATTAACGAGCTAATCAAGTAGAGGCATACTTGGGACACTCTGTTTGTCTATGTATTCACACATGTACTAAGCTTCCAGTTAATACAATTCTAGCATGAATAATAAACATTTATCATGAGTTAAGGAAATATAAATAACAACTTTATTATTGCCTCTAGGGCATATTTCCTTGAGTCTCCCACTTGCACTAGAGTCAATAATCTAGATTACATAGTAATGATTCTAACACCCATGGAGTCTTGGTGTTGATCATGTTTTGCTCGTGAGAGAGGCTTAGTCAACGGGTCTTCAACATTCAGATCTGTATGTATCTTCCAAATCTCCATGTCTCCCTCCTTGACTTGATCGCGGATGGAATTGAAGCGTCTCTTGATGTGTTTGGTTCTCTTCTGAAATCTGGATCCCTTCGCCAAGGCAATTGCTCCAATATTATCACAAAGATTTCCATTGGACCCGATGCACTAGGTATTACACCTAGATCGGATATGAACTCCTTCATCCAGACCCTTCATTTGCTACTTCCGAAGCAGCTATGTACTCCGCTTCACACGTAGATCCCGCCATGACGCTCTGCTTGGAACTGCACCAACTGACAGCTCCATCATTCAATATAAATACGTATCCGGTTTGTGACTTAGAGTCATCCAGATCAGTGTCAAAGCTTGCATCGACGTAACCATTTACGACGAGCTCTTTGTCACCTCCATAAACACGAAACATATCCTTAGTCCTTTTCAGGTATTTCAGGATGTTCTTGACCACTGTCCAGTGATCCACTCCTAGATTACTTTGGTACCTCCCTGCTAAACTTATAGCGAGGCACACATCAGGTCTGGTACACAGCATTGCATACATGATAGAACCTATGGCTGAGGCATAGGGAATGACTTTCATTTTCTCTCTATCTTCTGCAGTGGTCGGGCATTAAGTCTGACTCAACTTCACACCTTGTAACACAGGCAATAACCCTTTCTTTGACTGATCCATTTTGAACTTCTTTAAAAATTTATCAAGGTATGTGCTCTGTGAAAGTCCAATTAACCGTCTTGAACTATCTCTATAGATCTTGATGCCCAATATATAAGAAGCTTCACCGAGGTCTTTCATTGAAAAATTCTTATTCAAGTATCCTTTTATGCTATCCAGAAATTCTGCTTTATTTCCAATCAGCAATCTGTCATCCACATATAATATTAGAAATGCTACAGAGCTCCCACTCACTTTCTTGTAAATACAGGTGATACATCTTTGTCGTATCTACTTTTCCAAACACTTTTTCCCTTGTTTTGGACTCTAACTTGCATGATTTGAATGGCCCGAACCGACGCTGTTTTCAGCAGAATTGCCATGGTGTTATTTTTGTGCAGAAATAAAAGTTCTCGGAATGACCTGAAAATCAACGGAGATTATTTTTGGAATATATAAAAAATACTGGAAGAAGAATCCACGTCAGGGGGCCCACACCCTATCCACGAGGGTGGGGGGCGCCCCTGCCTCGTGGGCCCCCTAACGCTCCACCGACCTCAACTCCAACTCCATATATTCGTGTTCGGGGAGAAAAAAATCAGAGAGAAGGATTCATCACGTTTTACGATACGGAGGCGCCGCCAAGCCCTAAACTCTCTCGGGAGGGCTGATCTGGAGTCCGTTCGGGGCTCCGGAGAGGGGAATCTATCGCCATCATCATTATCAACCTTCCCCCATCACCAATTTCATGATGCTCACCGCCGTGCATGAGTAATTCCATCGCAGGCTTGCTGGACGGTGATGGGTTGGATGAGATTTATCATGCAATCGAGTTAATTTTGTTAGGGTTTGATCCTCAGTATCCACTATGTTCTGAGATTGATCTTGCTATGACTTTGCTATGCTTAACGCTTGTCACTAGGGCCTGAGTGCCATGATGTCAGATCTGAACCTATTATGTTTTCATGAATATATGTGAGTTCTTGATCCTATCTTGCAAGTCAATATTCACCTATTATGTGTTATGATCCGTTAACCCCAAAGTGAATAATCGGGACCATTACCGGTGATGACCGTAGTTTGGGGAGTTCATGTATTCATATGTGTTAATGCTTTGGTCTGGTACTCTATTAAAAGGAGGCCTTAATATCCCTTAGTTTCCAATAGGACCCCGCTGCCATGGGAGGGTAGGACAAAAGATGTCATGCAAGTTCTTTTCCATAAGCACGTATGACTATATTCGGAATACATGCCTACATTACATTGATGAACTAGAGCTAGTTCTATGTCACCCTATGTTATAACTGTTGCATGATCGATCGCATCTGACATAATTCTCCATCATCGATCCAATGCATACGAGCTTTTCATATATTGTTCTTCGCTTATTTACTTTTTCGTTGCTACTGTTACAATCATTATAAAACCCCAAAATATTAATTTTGCTATCGTTACCACTACTATCATATTACTTTGCTACTAAATACTTTGCTGCAGATATTAAGTTTCCAGGTGTGGTTGAATTGACAACTCAGTTGCTAATACTTGAGAATATTCTTTGGCTCCCCTTGTGTCGAATAAATAAATTTGGGTTGAATACTCTACCCTCGAAAACTATTGTGATCCCCTATACTTGTGGGTTATCAAGACTATTTTCTAGCACCGTTGCCAGAGAGCATAGCTCTGTTCTTTGAGTCACCTGGGATTTATATGTGCTTATTATTATGAAGAACTTGAAAGATCAAAGAACCAAGATTTTTCCCTCAACTACGAGGGGAGGTAAGGAACTGCCATCTAGCTCTGCACTTGATTCACCTTCTGTTTTGAGTAAACTTGCGACACCTACACCTGCTATTCATTCTGATATGTCGCATGTTATTGATGATGCCACTTCTGCTTTGCATGATACTTATGATGAAACTACTTCCATGCTTGATAATACTGTGCCACCAAGTGAATTTCTTGATGAACAACTTGCTAGGGCTAGAGAGAATAAAATTATTGAAACTGATAATATTGATGAAAGTGATTATGAAGATTCTCCCCCTAGATGTGAATTGCATGTTGTTCCTGAGGGTTATGTTATGGATGAATAAACTGCTAGAGACTTCTTAGCTTGCAATGATAGATCTGATCTCAAGAAATTATTAGCTAAGCTTAAAGAAAAGTCTTTGAATGCTAAAATGAAATATGACCCTGCTTTTGCTAATTCACCTATCTTTATTGCTGTTAAGGATTATGATTTCTCTGTCGATCCTGAGATAATTACTTTGGTTGAATCTGATCCTTTTTATGGCTATGAATCTGAAACTGTTGTGGCACATCTTACTAAATTAAATGATATAGCCACCCTGTTTACACATGATGAGAAAACTCGCTATTACTTTTTCCTTAAGTTGTTTCCTTTCTCATTAAAGGGTGATGCTAAAACATGGTTTAATTCTCTTGATCCTGGTTGTGTGCGTAGTCCCCAGGATATGATTTATTACTTTTCTGCTAAATATTTCCCCGCTCATAAGAAACAAGCTGCCTTAAGGGAAATATATAATTCTGTGAAAATTGAAGAAGAGAGTCTGGCACAAGCTTGGGGGAGGCTTCTCCGATTACTTAATGCTTTGCCTGATCATCCTCTCAAGAAGAATGAAATACTTGATATCTTTTATAATGGACTAACCGATGCTTCTAGAGACCACCTGGATAGTTGTGCTGGTTGTGTTTTCAGGGAAAGAACTGTTGATCAAGCTGAATTGCTATTGAATAATATGTTGACTAATGAAAATAATTGGACACTTCCTAAACCAACTCCTAAGCCAACTCTGAAGAAAAGGGGTATTCTATTTCTCAGTCCTGAAGATATGCAAGAGGCAAAGAAATCTATGAAAGAAAAATAAAACTGAAGATGTTAAGAATTTACCACCTATTGAAGAAATACATGGTCTTAATTTGCTGCCTATTGAAGAAATACATGGTCTTGATAACCCGACACAGGTAGTAAAGGTAAATTCTCTCTATAGATTCGATAAATGTGAAATCCCATTTACTAAGTTTGCTAGCCCATGCTTGGATGAGTTTGATGACTTTATGGTTAAAAAAGAAAACTTCAATGCTTATGTTGGTAGAGAATTGAAACACCATGCTGATATGCTTGAACACTTGGGTGATTATATGGCTAATGTTAAAGGTAAACATAAACTTATTAGTAAACATGCTTCTATGGTTACCATTCAAGTAGAACAAGTGCTTAAAGCTCAAAATGATTTGCTCAATGAATTAAATAATAAGAAGAATGATAATGTTGTTAGAGTTATGACTAGAGGTGGTAAAATGACTCAGGAACCTTTGTATCCTGAGGGCCATCCTAAGAGAATTGAGCAAGATTCACATGTAGATGTACCTAGTCCTTCTAAAAGGAAGAAAAATAAAAATGATAGGACTTTGCATGCTTCTAGTGAACCTGTTGTTGACACACCTGAGAACACCAATGATATTTCTATTTCTGATGCTAAAACACAATTTGGTAATGAACATGAACCTAGTGATAATGTTAATGATGATGTTCATGTTGATGCTCAACCTAGTAATGACAATGATGTAGAGATTGAACCTGCTGTTGATCTTGATAACCCACAATCAAAGAATCAACGTTATGATAAGAGAGAGACTTTGTTGCTAGGAAGCACGGTAAAGAAAGAGAACCATGGGTTCAGAAACCCATGCCTTTTCCTCCTAAACCATCTAAGAAAAAGGATGATGAGGATTTTGAGCGCTTTGCTGAAATGATTAGACCTATATTTTTGCGTATGCGTTTGACTGATATGCTTAAAATGAATCCTTATGCTAAGTACATGAAAGATATTGTTACTAATAAAATAAAGATTCTGAAAGCTAAAATTTCTACCATGCTTGCTAATTATACTTTTAAGGGTTGAATACCAAAGAAACATGGAGATCGAGGAGTACCAACTATACCATGCTCCATTAAAAGAAACTATGTTAAAACTGCTTTATGTGATCTTGGAGCCGGTGTTAGTGTTATGCCTCTCTCTTTATATCGTAGACTTTATTTGAATAAGTTGTCACCTAATGAAATATCCTTGCAAATGGCAGACAAATCAACTACTATACCTGTCGGTATTTGTGAGGATGTGCCTATTGTGGTTGCAAACGTTACTATTTTAACGGACTTTGTTATTCTTGATATTCCCGAGGACGACAATATGTCTATTATTCTTGGAAGACCCTTTTTGAATACTGTAGGGGCTGTTATTGATTGCACCAAAGGCAATGTCACTTTTCATGTTAATGGTAATGAGCATACGATACACTTTCCGAGGAAGCAACCTCAAGACCACAGTATCAATTCTATTGGAAAAATTTCAACAATCACTATCGGAGGTTTCGAATTTCTGCTTCCTACTGTCAAGAAGAAATATGATATTCTTATTATTGGGGACATGCATATCCCCATTGAGGTAACCTAGTGTTATTCGAAAATTCTCGGGTTTCATGTTATTCGAAATGAGTTTGTTAACAAGACCTGATCAACCTTGTTAGTGGATTCCTTTTGATGAGCATGAGATGGATGAATTTAGAAAACACAACTCTCTGTACCCTCTTTTTACTTTCTGTTATTTATATTAATAAAGAAAAAATAGTATTTCCTGTCTGTTTTTCTGAATTATCCATGCAATAAAAAATACCCCTAAAATAAAAGTTCTCCAAGTGCCCTAAAATTTAAATACGATTTTTCTAGAATATTTGAGAATATCTGGCACTGAGAACACGACAGGGGGAGCAGCCACGTGACCACGAGGGTGGAGGGCGCGCCCACCCCCTGGGCGCGCCCCCTACCTCATGGACCCCACGTGAGTCCCCTCCACTTATCCCAGCCACCACACACTCCTTCTTTCTCCCAAAAAAATCACTAGCCAGCTCAAACCCGAGTTCTTGCTTATCTTGCTGCCATTTTCGATCTCCTTGCTCAAAGCTCCTCTCACAAAACTTCTTTGGGGGATTGTTCTTTGGTATGTGACTCCTCCAATGGTCCAATTAGTTTTTGTTCTAGTGCTTTATTCATTGCAATTTTTTGCTGCTTAGGTGACCCTGTTCTTGAGCTTGCATGTCAAATTTATATGGTTAAAAGTAGTTTTAATGCATGATATATCCTCTAGGCACTTGTCGGAGTAGTTGCTATCAATTTTGTTGAGTTTGGTTCACTTTTATTTTAAGTTACTAAAAATTTCAGAAATTTTTCAGAGGAAGAAATATGTTTAGGAAAATGTACCAAGGTGATTCCTCAAGGAAGCAAGGACCCAGGCCCGCAATACGCGAGCCGGACAATGAACTACCAAGAGATGCTCAAGTGCGGCCTTGTGAATGGCCGTTAGAGGACTTCATGGTTCGGGCATGAATTAAGGAGGAATTTGAAGCATATGTGCGTAACACCGATCTTGAGAGCTTCGTGGCAGATAAGTGCCGTCAGTACTACTACCTCACTGATTCATTTGTGAGAAGGTTTAAATTTTCATCATCACGCAATCCTCAAATTGTCCTGTTTGATCTTTATGATAAATCTTATACCATGGACTTAGAAGACTTTAATACTGCTTGTAACCTCCCACAGTGGGGCAATGTTAGTGAACCTCGTAAATCTGAATATAAGGATTTTCTTGCTAGTATCACTATGGGGGAACCTAGGGAAATCACGCAAGCTACCAGAGGGAGCATTCATTTTCCTGCTATACATTATTTTGCTCTCTTCATAGGTAGATGCATTAACGGTAAGGATGAAGCATGTCACATGTGTGTTCCTGATCTTAGTGTTCTCAAGAGTGTTGTATTAGGAGATAGACAATATAACTTGGGGGCCATTGTTGCATGTAGGTTGCATAATAATAGTATTGATGGAGATTTCTTTGGTGGAATTTATGCAACCCGTTTAGCTGATTTTCTTGAGATACCCATACGTGGAGATGATATTGAGTTGCCTCCTGCTTATTTAGATTATAATGCCATGGTGCGTCATCATTTTGTTGAGATGGACAATCAGTCCCTCCGGTACCAACTAATCTTTGACAGACGACACACCTATCACGTCGCTCTCCCT